>NC_057800.1:733685781-733797841 GCF_018294505.1 Triticum aestivum
CAACACAGACTTCAACTGTTGGTCTTTAAGGGTATCGTATTCATGATTTGCTGGATAATATCCTTGTGACCTTGACCTTAGTGATGAGAATGAGTGCATGCTCAGGGAAGAAGAGCCGATGTCTCTAGAAGATGCATAGGAAGAGGCATGTTGGCGAAGAGCCATTGATGAAGAGATGTCATCAATAACTTATAATGCCACTTGGTTCCTAATTGATCTACTGGTGGAACACAAGGCTATTTTTTCTCAAGTGAGTGTACAAAGTCAAAAAGAGTCCAAGTGGTGAAATTTTAAAGCACAAGGATCGCCTAGTTGCAAAAGGGTATGTGTAGAAAAGGGAGCAGACTTTGAGGAAGTTTTTGCTCCTGTACCTCATATTGTAACTATGTGGCTACTTGTGTTGACAGCTCAAGAGGTTTGGAGTGTTCATCATATGAACGTCAAGTCAACTTTTCTGAACGGTGAATTACACGAAAATGTATATGTCAAACAACCTCTGGGTTATGAACGAGAAGGCAAAGAATTCAAGGTTCTGAAATTGAGAAAAACTCTGTATTGATTGAAGTAGGCACCGAGAGCCTGGAACTCGAAGCTTGATGCAAGTTTATATCTTTGGGTTTTGCAAGGTCTCCTCTAGAGCATGGTGTCTATACTAGAAACTCCAGTGGAGCTTGATTAGTTGTGGGAGTATATGATGATGATTTAATCATTACACGCTCAAGTGATTCCAGGTTTGCAAACTTCAAGAGTCAAATGATGGATTTGTTCAAGATGCGTATTCTTGGATTGTCATCCTACTATTTGATCATTGAAGTTGCTCAAGGTCCAGATGGTATCACACTCTGCCAAACATGATATGCCTTGAAACTTCATGAGAAGGCAGGGATGTAAGTTAGATTCCAATGGAACCGAAACCGAAGCTACACAAGTCAAAAGGATGAAGAGATGGTGCATCTTACAATGTAGAGGAGTCTCGTAGGCAGCCCGAGGTATTTGTGTAACACCAGGCCATATCTTGCTTACTCAGTGGGAATTGTAAGTAGATCCATGCAGGAACCTACAATGTCCCATATGGTTGCTATAAAGCGGATCTTGAAGTACATGAAAGGAACCACTTCCCTTTGTTGTCATTACAACAGAAAAAGGAAGAATCACCAACACTTGTGGGATACAGTTATAGTGATCTAGCGGGAGACATCAATGACTTGAAGAGTACACATGGTAACGTGTTCTTCCTTGGCTTGAATATCATCTCGTGGGTCTCACAAAAGCAAAGAGTAGTTGCTTTTTCATCTTGTGAAGCAGAATACATTTCTGCATCATCAATAGCTTGTCAGGGCTTGTGGCTAGCCCGTGCTTGGTGATTTGAGGTGCAAGGAAGTGGAGTGTGTGAACCTGAAGGATGACAACCAATCCGCCATCTCTTTGAGCAAGAGCCCGGATTTTTATGCCTATAGTAAACACATTCAAATCGATATCATTTTATTCGTGATTGTGTAGAGTAAGGCACTGTGGCTGCGGAGCATGTGAGAACAAGAACCAACTTGCATATATACCGACGAAGCCATTGCCGCATTTGAAGTTCATCGAGCTGCAAGAGAGAATTGGTCGTTCAATACCAAACCTTGGACAAGCTTAGGGGGGTGGGGGGGTGGGGGTGGGGGTTGTTAGATTAATCATGCCATCTGTTATTTAAGCTTTGCTTTCTTCTTTGAGTTTGTTGCAATAACAAACATGTGCATTGGCCATGAGGTGTAGGCGATGCCCTGAACACTATTGCGTCCTTGACTTGCTGGGCATAGTGGTCCGCAGAAGTACTGGAGGCAGAGTGGGTGAGCAGGGTGCAGTCGGTGGGCGTGCTCGCCTACCAAAACTCTCCTCTTGGTTCTCGCGCCGCTATTCCTCTGCTTCTTGGTTGTAGTTTCAGTGTGCACTCGGCCCGTCTAACCTTTTGCCTGATTCAGGTTCCTATGAGATTGAGCGTACCATGGTGTCCACTGTCATAGTGAGGTTGAGGGAGGCTTGTAGACCATCGGTGGGCACTGGTCGGGGTCGAGTGACATGAAAACATGTGATGTGCGGGAGATTGGAGATCAGGGAACCACTAGTGCAGAAAAGCCTACTAGCGGCGTTGGCCGAACGTCATTAGTGGTACTCGATCCCCACGTCGCAAGTATGACGCCACTGGTAAGGGTCACTATTGCCAGCCTCCCACACCACTAATGTCACCCACTTCAGCCCTGTTGCGCGTGGACGCCACTAGTAAGTTGTACACATTGGCGATGATGCGAGCACGCGCCACTACCGGCGGTCTTACCAGTGGTGTCCGATGGGTACCCGCGCCATTACTAGATGGTGTCGTTAATGGATCTTACTTGTTTTGCCATGCTATCGGTCTCCTCGATATTAGTGGTGTTTCTTTATTTGTTTGCGCCGTTGGCCGAGGAGCGTATCAGTGGCGTTCTCTTAATTATCCATGTCACTAGCCTCTATTTTGCATTAAGCACAAGAATGACAAGATAGCATGCATATTTAAAACAAAGTACGATCAGAGTAAACTCAAAAAGAACGCACGTTAACAAAATGAGAACTGTATATATTTAAAACAACCGAATCAGGTGTGTGCATATGTATCTTAAAAAACAGTGATTGATCAAGTGTTGACAAACGTGAAGACAACCAGAAATGTATTTTTGTGCACACCAACTAAACGAAGCATCTTCACCATCGTTTACTATCTAGCGTTGGCTTCAATTGTTGCAATCGAAACTGCTGGGATGAGGATCAGCGTCTGCTACCGTGGCAAACAGTAAGGAAATGTCTTACCATACTCCCTTTAAGCGCCCCACTCTCTCCGCTGGAGTTTCTATGCCGCCATGGAATATCCCTCTAGCGTCGATGACATTCTTGTTAGTTAGTTACATCCCGAGGATTGCAAGCTTCCGTTGGATGCGTCAAAACTCTTCTGTGTGTTCTTCAGTTGAGATGTCCTGTATGCCTTTACCCACGGTCAACCTCCACCTTGAAGGCTCTTTGCACCCTTAAGTATTCCGCCATATGGTGAATGATGTAGTAGATGCCCATCACATTGTTTTCTGGTTGTTACATGGAACAGAAGGTGGTGTTTAGATCGAAGCATCCCACGCCGAATTTGTTCCTCTTTGACATTGACCATGATGTATCCTCCCTTGTATTTATAATTAAATAGAGCATCGTCTTTAGGTGGGTGTAGTCATTCTTCTCGTGTCTCAGCGAATCCAGGGCATAAGCGGTTGCCGACTTAGGGGATACGATGGTGACCTAGTTGGTTTTGCACAAACACAAAAATGCATGGTTAATTAACATTGATACGTGCAATCATAATGGAATTGCACGAATTCATATTGGTGCTAGACTTGCAAGTAGAGCACGAGAAGGTGGTCCTTCTCCCTATTGGTAACCATGAAGTTCAAAAGGTATTGTTTCCCAGTCACAAAATTTTAAGGGTTGCAAAGGTTGTCGTCATTCATGAGGTAAGGGCCCCGCTACCGCGACAATCCAAACATTTTGGAGTGTGGCCAGATTGGCTTGATAGAGGGCCATACCCTAATGAAGGATGGACTGAGCCGGAAGAAGCTGAATATTTTTAACATGTCCTTGCAATCCAGATAGAATTTTTCCACTGGGAAAACAACCACGAAGTCAAGACCCGGTCGCACCTGCGCCTTAAAAAATGGGCGGTCTTCATCTCGACGTGAAATATCGTCCTTCTATCGAGCAAGAATGTCATGCAGAATCATCATTTCTGCGTCGGGATGTTGTGAAAATTCCACGGTATGACGGGATGACCAGGAATATGATTCGGCCGCAACAGAGGAGGACTACCATCTGGTTGGTTAGATCCTGAGGATTTGTTAAGTGGTTTTTGAATCGGTTTCTGGCTAGTAGTGCTCTGGAATTTTTCTTTCTAGTAGTATCATGCTTTCTCTTCCAGGGTATCGGGCCCACAATATCATCTTCGGCCACATTCTGCAGTGTGTTCGGAGTCGGCACCGGTAGGCTGGGTTGTTGCTCATCGATGCAATTATCTGGCGGCGTCTGAAACAATAGACCCTTCCGGCAAGCAGTTGCAGGAGCAAACATGGCATAGTCATGATTAAGAAACGAGTCAACGTCCACGACCTCATGAGCAGCCACTCGGTCCGCCATCGGATCCTTAAGACCTTTCTGTTTGGTTGGACCCAAAGGGGATGGTCCTCGTGTACCGAAGGTGGGGTGGGGGTACCAGCGGTGAGGGTGTTTCGTCTGGGGATGCCACGCCCAAGTAAATTAGATCCTTCAGCTACCGAAGGGGCCAAATCATGCAATCAGAGAGTTTCATCTTCTTTGAGTCCGCCCCTTCAAGTTGTTTAGAACGTTTCACATCTTCATAACCGGATTCCACCTGAACCACCTCACCTTACACATCTCGGCTGGAAACTCCACATTCTGGATCACTCTCTGTTTGCGATTAGGCCTATTGCAACTTTCCTCCTCTCACCCCTCAACATGACGTAGAGAGTGGACGACGTCTCCCTGTGAAGCATGTACAGGTAGCCGATGTTAGAGAATCAAACAACGAATCCATGTATGGAAGATGGTCAAGGTTTGGCAGGCGGCGCTTACTATGAGGGCGTCGAAATCTGCCGGTGACGATCGATGGCCCATGAAAGGGATAGAGGGGCTGCTAGGAGGTCTTGCGTCGGGACTGCTCTTGGGCATTGCCGGCGAGTGGTGGGAAGATAATAGTTAGTGTTTCCCTAGATAGAATACTATGCTTGATTGCGTCATTTATAGTACCCATCATGCTATTTACTTGGGCTGTGGTAGCGACCCTGGCTTCGAATTTCATTCTATCTTCATAAGTAGACTGGCAGGTTTGATAGGTCACCCCCAAGTTCTCGTGTTCAACACTATCCTCGTCTTTGCCCTTCGTATGGAATGTGTATCCGTTGATATCATATGATTGATAGGTCACGATATTGCACCGGGAGGGGGGGGGCATGTGCGAAGGTGAAGATGGTCTTTGATCTTGAATCAGTAGCTGGCAATGGATTTTCTTAATGTGATCCTTGAACCAAGTTGCGAACTTGGCGTTGTGCCCTTCTATAATTTGGTCCTCGTTCTGTCGTTCTTTTCTTGCCTTGCGTTCTTGTACCTTCTTATTGGGCTTTTCTGTGCATTTGTCCAATCATCGACCATATGTATGTGTTGTAATGCTACCGTGTGCTCTCTTCTAGCCGTCCTCTTGTTTATCATGATGCACATGCAAATCCGGTTTCAGAATGGCGCTACCTACTCATTCAAGCTTGTCAGCATTCTTATTAACGGGCAAACCAATAGATTTCCCGACATCAATGTAATATGCAAATGAGACACTCCTCGATCTTCTAGCCCTGCATGATGCTTCCATCTTGATGGGCCTTGTTAGGAACGCATCCCTTGACGAACCCATTCATCCTTTCGAATGGGAACATGTTGTGAAAGAATACTGGTCCCAGTTTGATTATCTCATGATCAAGGTGGACCAACGATGGACCATAACGTAAAAAAATGCAGGCAGGAAGTAGATCTCAAGCTCACATAGTATGACAATGATTTCTTCTTGTGGCCTTGCGAGTCGTTTCAAACTAATAGACTTATGAGAGATAACGTCGAAAACATTGCAAAGGTCAAGAAGTGTATCGCGGACATGCTTGTCCATAGCTCCTCTTAAGTTCAACCGGAAGTAACCTTGTCATCATCACATGACAGTCATGACACTTCATTCGAAGACCCGGCGTTTTTTCATGTCTAAATGTCTGCAAGGGCTCCACGGAACTAACTTTGATACCTCCGAGGCACTTGAAATTTGATCGAGCTCCTTGTCATCTAGAGTGAAGCAAGCGCGGGGACAACGATCATGATGAGGAGACTATGTACCCACTACCTATAATAGAACTTGTTCTTCTTATCTAAGATCTTGGAGTAGATATTGTGCTCCAGGAGTTCTGGATTGAACTCTTGCTGCCATATTGGCCTACATTCGCCTCTAGAGCGATATCTAGCGCTGCACGTTGAAGTTGTTCCTTCAAAACTTGTGTTGTACACATCGTAGCAGCAAGGTGGAGTTGCTCCTCCACAACCCTTGTGCTGCTTCAGGTGGCATCAAAAAGTTGCAGCAAGCAATAGAACCTCATCTGAGAAGAGGATGGATGCTGCAGAACAACAAATCAAAGAGCTGTGTGAAGATCTTAATCGGAGATTTGACCAGCTGGTCGAGATGATAAGAAAGGGTCACCAATGAAGGAGATTCATCTAAAGAAGAAGAAGATGCTCATCAAAGAAGGAGAGGTAATCTTGGAGCAAGACCGCCACAACAACATGCTTCAAGAAGGCCAATTTATGTTGAAGCTTCTGAAGGTGAAGAATATGATGATACCCTTGAAGAACTAGATCTCTACGCATATCGGAGAGTAACAACCCTACATATGCAAGAGATACATACAAGGTGAAAGCTGAGATCCCAACTTCTAATGGAAATGTTGATATTGAAGGGTGCCTAGACTGGTTATATGAAGTGGAGACTTTCTTTGAGGTCATGGAGGTTCCAGAAGATCGTAGTGTTCCTTTGGTCGCATACAAGCTGAAAGGAGGAGCCGGTGCATGGTGGCATCGCATTCAAGAAGAGCGCAAGCTGAGAGGAGAACCTCATGTGAGAACTTGGCAGCAAATGAAAGGTCTCTTGAAAGGGAGATTTTTGCCCGCTGATTATGCCCAGATCCTATTTATCCAATTTCAAATTTCTGCTCAAGGAAATAGGACCGTTTCAGATTACATTGAGGATTTTCTAAGGTTACAAGTGAGGTGCAACCTTGCTGAAACTGAAGATCAACAAGTTGCAAGGTACATCAATGGTGTCAATGATGCGATTCAAGATCGATTGATGATGCAACAAATCTGGTCCATTGATCAAGCACAAGCTCTGGTCTTAAAGGCCGAGAGGTTTGTAAGGACAAGAAAGGCAACTAAGGCTCCATATCCTCATGCCGAAGGCTCGTCTAGGAGTCAGCCTAATAGAGTGGAAGAAAAGACCGCTCGACCAAAGGCAAAACAACCCATCCAGAAGCAAACTAGAGGCAAGCGTAAGTCCAATGGAGGCCCAAAATATTATGAATGTGGTGAAGAGGGACACATATCCAGCAGTTGACACTAAGGAAATTTGTTAACACAACTATCCATGATGGTGAAGGTGATGAGGAAGAATACGAATCTGAAGATGTAGTGGGACAATAGGTTTGTCAAGAAGAAGGTGAAGAGGTGGTATGTGTGATTCAACATCTCCTATGTTCCACACCACAATCTGGCGACACACAACGGAAGAAAATATTTGAGAGCAAATGCGCAGTGAATGGCAAGGTATGCAAATTAGTGATTGATAGTAGCAGTTGCGAGAATCTTATCTCCCAGAAGTTGGTGAACCATTTAAAGCTTGATACTCATGATCATCCAAACCCCTACACTATTAGGTGGATTAAGAAAGGAGTGAATATGAGGATCACCAAACAGTGCAACATACTACTTTCTTTGGGAAAGCATTATTGCTCAAACATGTTGCGTGACGTAGTTGATATAGATGCCAACCATGTTCTTCTTCAGAGACCTTGGCAATTTGATGTGGATACTACACACAAGGGCAAGGAAAATTCTTACTCTTTCATTTCGAACAAGAGAAAGATCATTATTTTACCAAACAAACTGAAGGTAATACCTCTAAGGAGGAGGGGAAAACTATGTTAACTATCTCCCATACCTCTCATGAGTTTATGGAAGACTTGAAGGAGGCAAATTTGTGTGCTGCACTTGTTGTAAAAGGAGAAGAGCGCCTGACTGTTCAAATTCCAGCAAAGGTACGTGGTTTATTGGCAGAATTTAAGAACATATTTGGAGAGCCACAAGGCCACCGATGAGAGGATTCAACATAGAATTGACTTAATTCCGGGAGCAAGTTTTCCTAATCTTCCACACTATCGAATGAGCCCAAAGGAGCATGATATATCGAAGGAGAAAGTGGAGGAATTGCTTCAAAAGGGGCACATTTGAGAAAGTATTAGCCCATGTGCTGTACTAGCCCTACTCGCGCCAAAGAAAGATGGATCTTGGTGCATGTGTACGGGCAGTAGAGCCATTAACAAGATCATTGTAAGGTATAGATTCTCTATTCCCCGTCTGGATGAAATGTCAGATCAGCTTAGTGGAGCAAGAGTGTTCACAAAGCTGGATTTAAGAAGTGGATATCATCAAATCCGTATCAGACCCGGGGATGAATGGAAAACAACCTTCAAGGCAAAAGAAGGGTTGTTTGAATGTCTAGTCATGCCGTTTGGACTCTCAAATGCACCCGGTACCTTTATGCACTTGATGAATCAAGTCCTAACAACCCTTCTTATCCCACTTTGTTGTGGTCTATTTCGATGACATCTTGATCTATAGCAAGGATGAGGATGAACACTTTGATTACATTCAGAAGGTGCTGGAAGTACTAAGGGAAAATCAGCTCTACGTCAACTTGAAGAAATGTGTTTTCTTGCAAACACAACTTCTTTTCCTTGGATTCGTCATAACATGTGACGGTATTCGTGTTGATTATTCTAAGGTTGAAAGCAATCCGAGAATGGCCAACCCCGAAGACCATTTCTGAGGTAAGAAGTTTTCATGGCTTTACAACTTTCTATAGGTGATTTATGAAGAATTTCAGCACTATCATGGCACCAATTACCGAGTGTTTGAAGAAAGGAAGGTTCCAATGGACAGAAGCAGCTGAAGCTAGTTTCAATGAAATTAAACAAAAACTATCACAAGCTCTTGGTGCTACCTGATTTCAACAAGACTTTTGAGTTGGAGTGTGATGCAAGTGGAGTAGGCATTGGAGCTATTCTATCTCAAGAAAGGAAGCCCATTACTTTCCTTTGTGAGAAGTTAAGTGAAGCTAGACAGAAATGGAGCGCCTATCAGCAAGAATTGTATGCCGTTTCATAGCCTTGAAAACTTGGGAAGTTTATTTGTTGCCTAAAGAGTTCATTGTATATAGTGACCGTCAATCCTTGAAGCATTTTAGAAACCAAACCAAATGCATGTTGACCGCATGCTAGCGAGATGGGCAGCATATCTAAAGAGGTTTAACTATCTCATCATGCATAAATCTGGGACAACTAACCGAGTGGCCGATGCTTTGAGTCGTCGTGCATGCCTCTTGACTTCTTTTGAGGCTGAACTTCCAGGCATGGATCAAATAAAGGAGTTGTATGAGGATGATGAAGACTTGGCCATGTTTGGGTGTAGCACATCAGGGGCAGCCATTAGGTGACGACTATTTGGTGCAGGATGGCCATCTCTTCAAAAATGATCGTTTGTGCATCCCAAGGAGTTCTCTGCGCAACAAGCTAATTAGAGAACTCCATTCAAGTGATCTTAGTGGCCATGTTGGACGGGAGAAGACTATCACTAACCTGGAAGCTCGCTACTTTTGGTTACAACTACAGAGAGATGCTGGAAAGTTTGTTCAGTGATGCCCCATATGTCAAACCTGCAAAGGCCAAGTCTAGAACACAGGGTTATACATGCCTTTGCCTATTCCCGTTGCTCCATGGGGGGACATCTCTATGGACTTCGTCTTGGGCTTGCCAAGAACAAGGCGAGCAAGTGATGCTGTGTTTGTGGTCATGGACAGATTCTCTAAGATGGCTCATTTCATCCCATGCTGCAAGATAACGGATGCTCATCATGTGGCAAAATCTATTCTTTCGAGAAGTGGTCAGACTTCACGGAGTACCAAGGTCCATCGTGTTAGACTGTGGTAGCAAGTTTCTTGCTGCATTTTGGCTCACTTTGTGGAAGCAATTCAACACTAAATTGAAATTTTCTAGCACTGCTCATCCACAAACAGATGGACAAACGAAAGTGGTTAACAAGTTTTTGGGTAATCTGATCCGTTGCATTTGTGGAGAAAGAAAGGGACAATGGGATTTAGCTCTATCTCTTGCAGAGTTCTACAATGATTCCAAGCATAGATCCACGGGAAGGAGCGTTTTTCCATTGTCTACACTAAAGTTCCAACACATGTGGTGGATCTGGTGAAGCTACCATCAAGGGGAAACTCAAAATCAGCATTGTCCTCCTCTGATAATTACACTGAGTTATTTGAAGAGATTCGCCGTGTTTTGGAAGCACAAAATCAGAAATATAAACAATTTGCTGATTGCAAAAGGAGGCCAAAATCATTCCAAGTTGTTGATAAGGTGATGGTATACCTCCGAGAAGAGAGGCTACCTTTAGGTGTTAAAGGGAAACTTAGGCAGCGAAGGTATGGGCCCTTCTCTATCGTGAGGAAGATAAATGATAATGCTTATGTGATAGATCTTCCAAGCGACATGGGTATATCCAACACTTTCAATGTTGCGGACTTGACTCTCTACCATCCAAAAGAAGCACTCTATGAAGATAACTCGAGGGCGAATTCCAAACAATTAGGGGAGAATGATGAGGAGACTATGTACCCACTACGTATAATAGAACTTGTTGTTTTTATCTAAGATCTTTGAGTAGATCTTGTGCTCTAGGAGTTCTGGATTGAACTCTTGCTGCCATATCGGCCTACATTTGCCACTAGAGCGATATCTAGCGCTGCACATTGAAGTTGTTCCTTCAAGACTTGTGCTGTACACATCATAGCAGCAAGGTGGAGTTGCTCCTCCACAACCCTTGTGCTGCTTCAGATCATCACTTTTTGATGTTTTGCCCTCAGCCATGTCATTCCGACCGTTTGAGTCAATTCATTCCTTATAGTGTGGTCTTTCAAATCTTTTCTTGACTTTGGAACATCTTTTGTCTTTTTGGCATGTTGAACAGGGTACCAACCAAACTCTAGCAGACATTCTTCATGATATGTATGGCATCAAGACTATGAGGCATATTGAAAAGATGCCAGTAAGGCAAGTCCCAAAACACAGACTTCCTTTTCCATACTTTTTAACAACGGATTGAGGGCCTTCCGCTTCATCTTTCCATTCGCAGGGCACTATTTCTAACACTTCAACAAATGGGGATTTCTTTTCTGCTCCTCTTACATGGCCTTTGGCAGTCTCTTTTGTACCGTTGAACAAATCTTTATGACTTCTCCACTCATCATCCTCATTAGGCCACCCCCCATGCTCTATGAACAAGGTTTTCTTAGAGCCGCCTGTTATGCGCTTTAGCTGGACATAAGACGTATCATCCATACACTTAACACTACCGCAGTGTTCGTGGCACACCTGGCCAAAGACAGACCCATAACCGAGATACTCATGCACGTTGTAAGCAAGACAACTCTCATAGGGAAATATTTTCCTTAGCTGCCGTCCTAGGTTTTGACACCTTCAACAACCCATAATGTGAGTAGCTCCTCCTTCAGTAGCTCGAGATACAAGTTAATACCATTCCCCGGTTGTGTCGGCCCTTGAAATATCATAACTATCTGTATATACTTCCGCTTCATGTAGAGCCAAGGTGGTAGGGTGTAGAACCATACAAAGATAGGCAAGGTCTTGTGTGTGCTGCGTTGGTTGCCGAAAGGATTAATTCCATCTGTACTCACACCCACCACGATGTTCCTTGCTTTCCATTGGCAACCATTTGCAGTGTGCCTCAACACGCCGTCGTCTTTACCCGCCAGCTTCCTATCCTTGTGGCAACGCAAGTGCTCCGCGTCTTGTTGGCATGTAGACACTTCAAACGAGGAATGATAGGAAAGTACAATATAACCTTATGAGGAGTTTTCTTTTCCTGGTTGAATCGGGGTTCCTCGCACTTTTCAGATTGTTCGGTATTTGTACTCATTCCGATAAATGATACAATCATTGATGCAAGCGTGGTATCTTAAGTGCAGCAAATCAATGGGGTCCACGACCTTCTTTGACTCATCGACGACAGTAGGTAATGTGTTACCATCGGGAAGAACTTCATGTAGATACTCCAATGTAGCATCCATGCTTGAGTCCGTGCTTTTGTGTGTTGCCTTGATGTCTAGAAGCTTGAGCGTGACGTTGAGCTTGGTGTCCTTGGGATTACAACCACGATGCAATGGAGTTTTTGAGAGGAAGAGAGTGAGGAAAGGAAGAAGAAAGGCTCACATGCCTATAGTGGGGTGAGCTCAATTATTGCCCCCCCTACACATTTGTAGCATTGGCAACAAAAACGACACCACTATTATGAAAAGCACTTTCGACGGTACAGAAGAATCAACGCCACTAATAAAACACGCCCAGAGGTGCACATGACATGTGGGTCCCAATATATCTTGTGGCGAAGGTCGAAATAGCCGAAATAGCCCACACCACTAGTGGCCAACGCCTCTAGATTTCGGGGCCCACATGGCATAAGCGGATAATGTTACTTGTGGCATGACCCTTACAGACCAACGCCACTAGAAAAGAAAGTAGTACCGGCAAAGGATTTTTTCAGACGCCGCTATCAACACTTGGCTTCGCAGGTAGCTGGGTCCCAATTACTAGTGTCGTTGGTGTCCTCCAACGACACTAATGTGAACTCACAAGTAGCACTGACAAAGTTTCTCACGCTTGTGGTTTTTTTCGAAGATACTAGTGGCGCACGGATTTTGGTCGGCGCTACTAACTTTCTCAACCTATAAGGGTTTTCCTACTAGTGAACCAGAGAAGTGAGGGACTGGATAAGATAAGGAAGACCAGACGGGGCGGTGCCAAACTGGATGGTGCATGCATGTGTACTCGAACAAGACAACAAACACACACGCGCGCTTTTTAGCGTTTGGGTCTATATTTTAATAGTGGTTGTTATTGAATTTTATACTATAGATAGTGGACGACGTTGTGGAAAGCAATAGGCTTTATAATCTACTTGTTCATGGGCTAGATCTTTTTTTTTCTTGTATTCATATGTCAGCTACTTGCTTTAGAAGTTCACATATTGTACTTATCTAGTTATTTGTATCTTTCTTACCATTGATAATTGATTTTGATCTAGGAAGCATGATTTTAGTGGCTTCATTTTTTTTTCTTTTTATGTAGTCAACTGTCTTTGGGGTCATGGGTACATCTAACATCGGTTTTGAAGGGGTGCATGGGAGCTTTGGCAATGGCATCAGGAATAAAAAAGGGGAAAATGTCTTAAGCTTTGCTCTAGCCTACGACATGATTGTAGCTAACACCCTCTTTAAAAAGAGAATCACATCTAGTGACTTTTAGTAGTGGTTAACACTCTTAGCCAGATTGATTTCAATCTTTCGAGAAGAGAAGACAGCAGGCGTGCCTAGATTGTAAGGTGATGCCCAGAGAGAGTGTTGTCTCTCAACATAAGCTTGTGGTGGTTGACTTCAGCTTTCGGATTCGTGCCAATGTCGCTAGAACGAAGTGGTGGAAGCTCAAGGAAGAGGTAGCTTAGGCGTTCAAGGAGACGGTTATTAAGGAGAACCCTTGCAAGGAAGGAGGTGATGCAGACAATATGGATGAAGATGGTGACTTGCATTCGTAAGGTGGCCTTAGAGGAGTTTGGATTGTCAAGAGGAAGTAGAAGCGAAGCTAAAGATACCTGGTGGTGAAATGATGATGTCGAGAAGGCTATTAAGAAGAAGAAAGATTGTTTCAGACGCCTTTACCTGGATAGGAGTGCAGACAACATAGAGAAGTATAAGATGGCAAAGAAGGCCGCAAAGCGAGCTGTGAGTGAAGCAAGTGGTCGGGCGTATGAGGACCTCTACCAGCGGTTAGACACGAAGGAAGGCGAAAGGGAAATCTATAAGATGGCCAAGATCCGAGAGAGGAAGACGAGGGATGTCGACCAAGTCAAATGCATCAAGGATGGAGCAGACCAGCTCCTGGTGAAGGACAAGGAGACTAGCATAGATGGCGGGGAGTACTTCGACATGTTGTTCAGGTGAAGGACAAGGAGACTTGCATAGATGGCGGGGAGTACTTTGACATGTTTTTCAATGGGGAGAATGAGAGCTCTACCATTAAACTAACTACTCTTTCGATGATACCAGCAGGCGTTTTGTGCGGCGAATCTAGAAGTTTGAGGTCAGGAGGCAAGACGATGGACCCTGATTGTATGCCCGTTGAGGTGTGGATAGGTCTCGAAGACATTGCGATAGTATGGCTAACTAAGCTTTTCAACCCCATTTTTCGGGCAAATAAGATGCCGGAAGAATGGAGAGGAGTATATTAGTACCAATCTTCAAGAACAAGGGGGTGTTCAGAGTTGTACTAGTTACCGTGGAATTAAGGTGATGAGCCATACAGTGAAGTTATGGGAGAGAGTCATTGAGCATCGCTTAAGAATGACAAGCGTGACTAAACATCAGTTTGGTTTCATGCCTGGGAGGTCGGCCATGGAAGCCATTTTCTTGGTGCGACAACTTATGGAGAAATACATGGAGCAAAAGGACCTACATATGGTGTTCATTGACTCGGGAAGGCCTACGATAAGGTACCACAGAATGTCATGTGATGGGCCTTGGAGAAACACAAAGTCCCAGCAAAGTACATTACCCTCATCAAGGACATGTATGATAATGTTGTGATAGTGTTCGAACAAGTGATGGCAACACTAATGACTTTCTCGTTAAAATAGGACTACACCAGGGGTTAGCTCTGAGCCCTTATTTTTTTGCTTTGGTGATGGATGAGGTCACACATGATATACAAAGAGATATCCCATGGTGTATGCTCTTTGTGGATGATGTGGTGCTAGCGATGATAGTCGGACCGGGTCAATAGGAAGTTACAGCTATGGAGACAAACCTTGGAATCAAAAGGTTTTAGACTTAGTAGAACTAAAATCGAGTACATGAAGTGCGGTTTCAGTGCTACTAGGCACGAGGAGGTTAGCCCAGATGGTCAGGTGGTGCCGTAGAAGGACACCTTTTGATATTTGGGGTCAATGCTGCAGAAGGATGAGGATATCGATGAAGATGTGAACCATCGAATCAAAGCCGGATGGATAAAGTGGCGCCAAGCTCAGTGTGACGAGAGAGTGCCACAAAGCTAAAAGGCATATTCTATAGGACGGCGATTCAACCCACAATGTTGTATGACACTGAGTGTTGGCCAACCAGATTGAACTGAAACAACGAAAGCCAGTCATTGTCTCGCCTAGCCCGCTCTTGCGAGCGCCGGGGGGGAGGGGGGAGGGGGTGCGAAACCAGCGTCGTCGCCTCCAACCCTCCCCTCCCCCCTCCCCGTCGACGCCGGACAAAGCCCGACCGGTGTCGGTGGCGGCAGGCCCTCCTCCCTTCGGCGTTTGGCGCCGGACAGCGCGGATGCGCGCAGCTATGCAAGGCGGCGCGGTGCGGTTGCGTCCGGGGCGGCCGGACGGCGACTCTCTGGCGCGGAGGCGCGAGTGGCTGCAGATCCGCTGCCAAGCATTTCATGCCGCTGTGGGGCGGCTGTGGTGAACTTCTCGGTCCAGATCTGGATCGTGGGGGCTCCGCCGGCCTGCTGCACGTGGGCGGCGCGGCCTAAGGTAGCGTGGGCCAGCCGTCGCCGGTCGTCTCGGCTACTGGAGGTGGTTGGCGCGGTGGTGTGCCATGGTGAGGTGATCCGATGGCTTTTGCGGCTGGAGTTGCCTAGTCTGGGGGCATGGATCGTGCGGGTCGGTGGGGCGGCGGTGCTCAGAGATGGGTGTCAGCCCCCCGCTGGTGGCGCTAGGTGGCGGCAGCGGGCCTCCTTCCCCTTTCTCTAGGCCGATGGCATGGCTGTGAGTTGGGGCTTGTGCTCGGGCGGATCTGGACGGGGCCCGGGGCGAGTTGGAGTTTGCGCTCTGGATAGGTGCGCTTGGGCTCGATCCGGGAGGTGCCTGTGGGCGTTGAGGTCCCTCTCCTCGCGGGTACGGTGGACGTGGATGGTGGTCGAGGCTGCGAAACGTTGTCGGGCACATCGGCGTCAAGGGCCACGGACATGGCGTTGTGAGAGTGTGCTCGGCGACAACCGTCGGGAGTCACGAGGTAGTGTATCCCCCGGTGCACCGGGACTGGCTAGAGACGAAGGCGTGGGTGCTTCCTACTGTGGAGGCATCGACCCATACTCCGTGATTCATGCCGGGCTAGGAGTGAAAAGGAGCTCCCTTTTACTCCTATCGAGGTGGACGCACCATGACGTGGACGGTTTGTGGAGCCTTGGACATGGATGCCGGGGTGGCGGCCCCGGATGGCGGTCCACATGGTTGGCTCTCCGGCGGGCACCATGGCGGCAGTGAAGGCATTCCCTCTTGGTCGTGTGGGCGGCGGTAGGTGGTGCAGCGGGTGGCTCGGGCGCGCTCTTTGTCTCTGCCAATGGCGTCGCCCCGATCCGGATCTGGAGTGTTGGGCTCGTCGCACTTGCCCTGGAGACCTCGTCTGGTGACGCGGGGAGTTGCCGAGTAAAAGCTCTGCGCTTTGTCACCGACGACGGCGACGCTTGGGGCGTTGTTATCATCTTGAAGACGTCGTCGTGGTGCTCCTCTTCGTGTCTGGGTTTCGGGTGAAAACCTATGTCTGTTCGGGACTCGGCAACGGCGACGCTTAGCGCCGTTCTCCCTCCTGGGGGCGTTGTCGTGGAACTTAGGTGTTGTTCTCAGTTCCTCCTGTACTTTATTTCGGCAGCGTAGTCGCTTGCGCGATCCGGTTAGCCTGGGATCGGCATTGTTGGAGTGCTACCCCATCCCGTTGTATCGTTCGGCCGTGTACTCTGTTTGATTGGTGCTCTATTTATAAACTGGGGCGAAAGCCTGTTTCGAGAGAGAGTGTTGGCCGACTAAAAGGCGACATGTTCAAAAATTAGGTGTAGTGGAGATGCGCATGTTGAGATGGATGTGAGGCCACACAAGGAAGGACCAGGTCTGGAATGATGATATACGAGATAGAGTTGGGCCATATTCAGCGCAGGCCTCTGGAAGCTCCAGTGCATAGCGGACGGCTAAAGCGTGTTGATAATGTCAAGAGAGGTAGGGTAGATCGAACTTGACATGGGAGGAGTCCGTAAAGAGAGATTTGAAGGACTGGAGTATCACCGAAGAACTAGCCATGGACAGGAGGGCATGGAAGCTTGCTATCCATGTGCCAGAGTCATGAGTTGGTTGCGAGATCTTATGGGTTTCACCTCTAGTCTACCCCACCTTGTTTGGGACTGAAGTCTTTGTTGTTGTTATTGTTGTTGTTGTTGTTGGTGTTGTTGTTGTTGACTGTCAAAATCGTGTGTTTATGTTGCATAGGTTTGCTGCATAAAAGCACTGGAAAACGTCTTATATTATGGGACAGAGGTAGTACCTTTTTAGCAATCATGTGTTACGCCTCGAGTGTTTGAGCATCTGTTCTTAAGAATCCAGATGGCATGCTTTGATGATGTGTTGATTCAGATGTCTAATTTTGTGCTGTAGATGGTGTACTATCTCTAAGGTAATCTTTTCAATTGCTATTTGCAAGAAAAGGAAGTAAGAAGAGGAGAAAAACTCAGTTCTACTTGCAGATGCTCATTCCTGGAGATATGTAATGAGCAGATTTTGGACTTGCTCAATCCAAATGCAACAAATTTATAAGTAATCATTAAAATGTAGTATCTGCATATAGCTATTTGGTCGTTGCATCTGCCTGCACGCCGGGGCTCCCCTGCTACGGAGCGCCGCCGCTTAGTCATCCACTTGCTTGAACCCTGACGCCATCAGCATGGACCATCTCCTGCAGACCTACCATGCTTGTGGTCACTGCTGACAGAAGCACATTCGTTCTGGGCTGCTGCTACTATCTCTCTCTCAGATACGTGTACAGAAATGTTAAGTTGTTGCTGCTGCTCTACCTCCTTCTCTCCCCCCGACCGTGCAAACTGCAAAGGCTGCTGCTCTTATTTCTCTCAGGAGCTTCTCTCTTTCATAGCAAAATACAAGATCTTGCAATAGAATTAATGTGTCAATCCAAAATGTGATTTTTTATTGATATGAAAAAAATATTCGTCTAACGTCAGGTTTAATTCAGAGAAACCTGACAATGATGTGCACGTATTATATTCTTGATGTTGGTATTTCATGCCCTATATCTTTTTGCTAATATGTCTACAACAACTAACCATCTGTTTTTATGTTTCTCTGCCTCCATCCAACTAGGGCTCTTTTGTGTGTGCAGGACAATCCCAACGATTGTCCATTCATTTCATCCGTCGTGTACATCTTGGAGAACGGAAGTGCCAAACTTCATGTCCCGAACCAACCGGTATATTCTGCACCTACGAATAGCAAAGTAGAGCATGCAACAGGCAATACTCAAAATTCAAAGAATATGCCAACTTACAGTTCTAGAGAGAAGATAGGCCAGTTATCACATTACAAGATATTTTGTATAGGGGGGCTCAGATCAGATAGTTGCAAAGGTGGTTGGTTATGGGTGTACATTCCATTTCCAGCTCCATTAGGCTTTGTTCGGTTACACCTCCTCACAGCGGGATTGGGGTGGATTGGAGGAGGTTTTGACTTGTGGAGGGTGCAATCCCTGCCAATCCCTGCCAAACCCCTCCATTTTCCCTGTCAACCGAACAGGCCCTTATTCATGTTGCTAACCCTCTTTCTTTTTATACTCCATTGTTCATGCTCCTAATTCTCTTTCTTTCTTTTAACCCATTCATGTTGCCAAACTTAGTAAGCTGTGATAAGATGACAAAGTGAAATTCCAAATTACACTAAATGACAGTAGGATGCAAGCATATTACACTTTGATAGTAAATTTGCATTGGATCAGACCAACTACTAGAAATGTCGAGATGATATCTGCATGTCCATTTTATTTTACTGTATTTATTTTGCCTTCCTCTCCCTAAAATAGTAAGTTGTTTTTAGCAGACCTGAATAAGCATTGGACCATTGTCTTACTTAATTGATCTGCTTTTGTGGGGCTTCATTAAACCAACTAAGTAAACAGATTTAATTGCCTGCTATTGAAAAAAGAAGAGTGAAGATGTTTTTAACTGTTCATGTACTTTCTGTTTTATTTGTACCGAGGCTCATACTCAAACATTTCATGTTTGCATATAGTCCTTTGTTTTGCTACAGAGAAGGTATCATCGTAGTAAAATAAAATAAAATTGAAGTTTGCTTGTGGTTGATGAATTTGTAGAATAATGTCTACTTTATTATAGCAAGACCATATTAGGTTAGGCTGCATATGTTGCAGTTTTCCGATATAGAATACATTCTACATACCAATAAGCCTGAGGTATGCCATTAATGTCGTATTTTTTTCAGATTTTTATTACTAAATACAAGGGAGCATCACTGATAATTAAAATTACATGTGGTGTTTGGTTCAGATTGCAGAGGCCAAACCTGATGCTACCCCATTGTTTTGTAATGTGCAAGTTAAGCTTCTGATGGTACATAGTTGGCATGCAGTAAAATCTAGCAACCATTGGTGCAGTGCCAAATAAAGTAACCACAGCCGGTTTTATCAACAGAGTCATATTTCAAAGGTACCCCTTCGCGTAAGTATGAAACAGATCTTCGGCTTAAGAAACTAGAGTCTTAGCTTACTAAATTAAATTTTATTAATAGCTCATTTTTTGGTTAGAAATTCATGATCCAGGACCATGAGAAACCAATACTTACGTTGTTCAGGAAAGCATTGAGGATATCGTGTAGAGGATAACACGTGCCAAGGGTTATCTAAATCGAGTTGAATTCGGACTTCCAATCGTGGTATTTTCTTTTGACTGTCTAGGTCGGTCGGTGCCAGTTACTATATAGCTTGCTCTTCCTAACAAAAGTAACACAAATTACTATACCTTGAACTTTGCAACCTTAATATGGATGTCATGAAACAACATTATCCAACTGCAGGTATGAGTCAGAGGTGGTTTATACTTGTGGAAAGAAAACTCAAGAAGTAACCTGGGGATTTTATAACATTATAAAAGGCATTGCAGCATTCAATCTTAACCTGGTGAAAAGGTGCGATTTAAAATAGTAAAGAGTTGCAAAAATGATTGAGGCGTCTGACGAGAGGGCCAAGAAAAATAACGTATAAGCTGTGTAGACAATACATGCACATGGGTAGTTATTTTGAGGGCTTCAGACAAATAGGCCCAGTAGGGATCAAATCTCTTTGGCCGTGCAAGCCTTACTGCCTTAGAAACAAGCTTGCTGAGTTTTTTTGTCAAAATTACTAACAATTCTGTACCTGTTGTTACATCTCTGATAGCCATGTTGTCCATGAAATGAAATCGATTTTCATTGTTGCTTACAAACTTTGTCTGGTTTTGTTAGGAACATCACGATTTTCATCGGTAATTTATTCAGTAAAACATACATGCATGCATGCAAATATACTTATATATTCCTTGGACAAGATGCTCAGAGTTTTATCAATTTTGTTGATGCTTCCAGAAAAACAGGTACAGGTTCTTCTGTTCACATGGTTTGATCTTCAATTTCACCTGATCTTTCTTTGCAGAGATATATATTTTGTCGTAGAAGTTGATATTCCATCAGTTGGCAAGTTAGTGATTTTATTTAGAGATGATGTTATTTTAGATGCTGACTATTTACTTGACTTTCATACGAGTAATTTCGTGAAAATCTTGGGTGTCTGCTTAGCTACAGAGAGTCATGTATTCCTTGGAACTTTTGTGCTACACTCCTGCAATTATATGCAGAACCAACGGATGGACTGTTGTCTGCCTTAACCTGAAGTTACTTTTACTTGCAAATGATAGCAAAGATTAGGAGAACAGTCTAAATAAAATCAACACTGTACACCATCTTTAATTTGACGTGTGATTATTTTATTTTCATTTATAGATGACTACATTCCAAAAGGTTTTATTATGAAGAGATTACCCTAAAAATAACAATCGGGGTTTTCGTTCAACTCGCTTCTCTGGTGCATCATATTCACTTTGTTAATTAGCAGGATTTGAGTCCACATCAAAACTCGCTCCAATCTTTGCTGTTTTTCTCATGATCAAACCTCATGAACACCTGCCTCTGCCTCTAGTTCATAATAATGACTGGATATAAAATGGTTTCAGAAAGCGCAGGCTTGCCAGAGTGAACCCGAGGGCATTGACCATGATGCTGTTGCTAGGATGGATTTCAGAGGGTTAGGCATGTCGGAGAAGTGCATTCCGCTTTAGGTGCGATCTTTTGGTCCAACCCAAGACATGGCTGTTAGCTTGTTGGTACATGTACTTGGATCTCAGGATAGCGCCGGGCACAGCTCTATCATGCAAAGCTATTGGAGTGATCAAACTCTGTTGTGATGAACAGTGTTCTTGTTGTAAATTGGCGATCATCTGAAAAACATTTCATCTTTGAGAAGTATGATAACTATCACTCACATGTTTTGCCTGGGGTACAAGAAAACAATTGAAGTACTCTGTTTCTCGATACTCGGCTTTCTACTCTTGCTGGTTCTTTGCCTGAATTGTTTTGAAAAGGATTTCATTTCGGAGTAATTAAAAACATATGCATTGTAGATAATTCTAGGATGCTGGCCATTCGGTGAAGGATTTGTTCGAAGCAAGTAGTATCTTTCTTCTCAAATGAACCTTACTTCCTGGAACACAAGAGTTTAGTTTTGCCAAAGGGAATTTCCTTATACGCAGTATAGTGCCGCGTGTTGCATCATCGTTCACAGGGATAGAGATGAATGTGACTGGTAGTGTCTGGGCAAGCAAGCAATGCCTGGTGAATCGGGTGAGGAGGCTGGACAGGAGCAGGACAATGCCCTGGCGGCGTTCTCCTCCGGCTGAGCTGCTAATCTGTGCGCCTGGCGGCGTGATGTTGTCAGCCATTGCCGTGCTTGGGTGGCCTCCAAACCAGTCTTACGCCTTCGCTGAGGTCGTCCAAGCCCAACTCCGCCATGTCGAATATGAGTTTATCTCTGGTGGTTGTAGGAAACGCCGGCTCTAGGCTCTCCTCAAGCAGTGGGTGTTGGTCTTGGTAAATTGTGTGCCGCCGCCTACCTCTTTCTTCGAGCTGATGGAGGCTGACCTCGTCCGGTTGGATCTTGCAGGTCGGTGCTCCGGCGAGATGAATGCCGTGCACGGCCGGCCCCAGCCCTCACGTCTTGGCCTGAGTCATCTGTAAGGAGCAGAGTAGGATTGGGGAATCGGCTATGGTGTAGTTCGAATTCACTCCTACAACCTGAGAAATGCTTACGTTGTTCAGGAAAGCGTTCGCCCATCTTTTACTCGCCCCCCCCCCCCCCCCCCCCCTCTCTCTCTCTCTCTCTTGAACACCAGCTCTTGTTCCCAAGCTGGGGCGCGAGGAAAACTTTCTAGAGCTCTTTCTTCCGAGCTTGCCCATGTCACCGGTTGGTCTGACCATTGTAATGGCTCCTCACTGACGAAGGCGGTGCTGCAAGCCTGCAACACACGAACAAGCACTGCAAATTGAGCATCAGGAGGAGGAAGCTCGGGCTGTATTTTGCAATTCGGGCCGAACGCTTTTTGAACTTGAGACACATGCAGAACAGGATGAATCCGGTTGTGTGTTCAGGAAGTTGAAGACGATAAACAGAAGCTCCCACGTGGTTCAGCACTTCAAAAGATCCGTAAAATTTGAACAACAGCTTGTGGTGTGCCCATGGCGCCACCGAAGATTGAATATGAGGCTACAGTTTGAGGAAGGAATCACCCGCACTGAAATGATGATTAGAGTGTTTCTTGTCTGCTTGATGTTTCATGCGAGCACGGACACACTCCACGATCCACGTGTTGCTGTAACAGCCTAATTAAGGACCATTGCACGATCTTGTAGCCAGGAATCCAGATCTGAAACTTCACATGCTTCTAACAGCGATACGCTGAATTGCCTTGGAGTTTACCTGAATCTTACCTATAACCACACTTTTTGCCTTCCAGAGCAAAATGAGGGCTTGTGTTGTACCAATATTCTGCTAGTGACAACCAGTGTGCCCACTTCACAAGACAATCATGAGAGAAACAGAGAAAGTACGCCTCCAAAAGAGAAACAGAGAAAGTACGCCTGCAAACATTGGTTGACACATTCTGACTGCCCGTCGGTTTGAGGATGATGTGGCGAACTCATGCGAAGCTTGTGAAAATGCGGTCACGATCAGCACCATGGACTCAGGCATGCCATGAAGTTTATGAATATTATCCATGAAAGCTGTTGCCACTACAGAAACTGTGGATGAATGTTGTACGCAATGAAATGGGCGTACGAGACAGCTTATCAACTACCAGCAGGACATAGTTGAAACACTCAGATCGTCGCAATCCTTCCATGAAATCCATGGTCAACAATTACCAAAATTGTTTAGGAGCCGGCAACGGCTCCAATAGTCCAGGATAACGTGCACTATCAGGTTACAGATAACACACTCTTGCACAAACTGTTTGACTTGAGCTTGCATGACCTTCCAATAAAACAATTTCTTGATTTTGCACAAGGTGATGGGAATACCTGAATGGCCACCAATTGAGCTGGAATGGAAGGCTTCGAGTAACTTGCATCTTTGGGAGGTAACCACACTCGTTCTTTGTAGTGAATTAGTCCATCCTGCAAGGAAAGTTTGCCATCACTCTACATTGCGACAACCAAATGCATGAGGTGTTCTTTAGCTTGATCATTATCCTCGTAAATGTCCAGGATCTCCTGCATATCCTATGGAATGGCCTTGTTGAAGAAGAAGAAGAAGAAGAGCTCCTACTCCCGTGTCACACGCGTTAGTTTCCACCACAAATTGAGAAAAATCTAGGAGAGCAAGAACTGGCAGCACATACACTGGGACAGATTTAGGAAATTCAAAAGCACTTTGGGCTTCCGGTGACCAAACAAAGGGCGTGTCCTTGCAAAGAAGATTGGTAAGTCGTTGGCTGCATACTGACGCAAAAACTTGCGATAATACCCTGATAAAGCTAGGAAACCCGCAATTCTTTCAGATTGCTAGGTCTTGGCAAATTTTGCACATCACAAACCTTGGATGGATTGGCCTGGACACCCCTTCCAGATACCATGAACCCCAGATAAGATGTGCCGTGCTGTGCATAAGCACACTTAGATCCCTTCATTTCTCCATTGGTTTTGTTGCAGCAGTTGCAATACTTGTTGCGCATGGACTAGGTGCTCTTCGAAGGTTGCACTCTGAATCAGAATATTGTCAAAGAACACCAGTGCGCACTTGCGAAGTACTGCAGCAAGAGTTGTATTCATCATTGATTAAAATGTTGCAAGGGATCCAGTTAGCCCAAAAGCCATGATGTTGAATTGATAGTGTCCATTATGAGTATGAAAAGCTTGCTTGTATTCTTCTCCCGGCGCCAAGTAGAGTGGTGATATCTGGCACACAAATCGAGCTTAGAAAACCGTGAAGCACTGACCATCTCATCGAACAATTCGTCTATCACTGTCAGAGAGTAGATTTAGGTGACGGTAGTCCACACAAAGGCACCATGTTTGATCTTTCTTCCTGACCATGATGATAGGGAATGCGAATGCACTGTTGCTGACAGAAGTGACCCTTGTGCGCAACATTTCAACAATCTTTGCTTCAATCTTCAATCTCAGACTTAAGCTCAGGAGTATAGCCAATGGCGGAGCCAGAATCGACTCACGCCCCAGGCAGCCTTGTGGCTACAGTCTGCTACAGTGGTACTGTACGCTACAGCCATTGAAGGATATCTCACCCACGTCCCAAGCGGCGGCCCGGCCTGTCTGGGCCTGACGCCGCCATGATGTTCGCTGGTCTAGAACCTTCTATGAGGGGAATATGATGGCCACTTGACTTTCTTGGAGACAATTCAGTTAGTTCTGAGAATAGCTGACCAAACTATTCCAAAATAGCCTGAATTTCGACCAGAATTATTTCTTTACTTTCATCCTGCAGCAAATGTATTTCCACCACTCTGCAGCACTAAATTCTTCTAGTGGGTGACCTTGCAAGCAAACTTATGTTCCTTTATGATCAAAGGACAACCATTTTTGTTCCCAATTTACTCGCATATTTCCTCTGGCGCCTAGCCAGTCCATTACAATTTGAGAGGTAAAACCTTGAAATCGGACTTGAGTTGATGACCAGTTGTAGTCCATTAACAAGATGGAATAATATGGGTGCAGAATAATTGTCTCCCTCCAGCAATTCGAACCTTCTGTTGCGTGGACAATGGCGTTCTACCAGGTACGTGCTGAGCCAGTCTCGAACTGACAAATGAATGGGAACTGCTCGAGTCTAGCAACATTCAGCTATTGTGTAATCCAACCTGATACCTGTATGAGTGTTTTTATCTGATTGAGTTTCTGCTGACAACAGCATCAAATTATCTTCACTGTCATCAGACTCAGCTGCTTCTGACGCAGCAAAATTACAGCATCTCCTGCACAAGATGTAGCTGCACAGTAATGTTGCATTTATGGTCCTTGCGCCATTTTTCTCCACAGATAAAGCACATACAGACCCTTAGCCCTTTGGTATGCCTTCCGAGTAGCAAGTTTATATGCCACTTTGTTTGCCCCTCTCCTAATCAGCATGGGCAGTTGTTGTGTGCATGAGAGGGAGCAGATAGAGAGAGGGGGGGGGGGGGGGGGGGGGGGCACAATAAGAAGATGCGACTTGTAGAGGAGCAATGAAGAACATCATCGAGTGTCTCGTTGGGGCGTACATCGTCCATTCGTCCTGGACACCAGGGAAGACCTGGAGTGGGGCGTATATCATCCTTCCATGGCTCCATATTCATTCATCATTCAGATTTTCAGAGTATAACCATCAACCGATGATCGCCGTCTCTGGCCAGTGTTTGGATGAGCTTGATTGCCTCCATGGATTGATCAATGTACTGTCAACTTATCAGCATAGCTTGGGGGGAAATTTATATCACTAGCTCAATCGGAGACTGTCTCTGGCGTGTGTCATAGTAAGTATGCATCCTTTTACTACCCCTAATTAAGGGGGCAGACCGAGTCTAAGCCAATCTCACAAGTTACTGATGATTGTCTATGTGCATCAATGAAGGAACCATGGACTGAAATGCAGTTGGAATCGAGGGAGGCTGACTATGTCTATACGCATACATGTACACACTTGTAACGAAAACAAGTTACTTTACACCCTTAGTTGGTGGATGTGTTCAGGCATCAATGTTGGGTACGTAGGTTTGTAGGATTGAAGGTAGCAACTAGAAAACAAGCCCATACAGATATATCAGTCGAGTCAACCGCATGTAACCTTTAGTCCAAGGTTAGTGAACTACAACTACTGTTTAGATGTTTGGAAAAAGGACACTCCGGGTGGCCATAGGCTAGTGAACCATCGTGGATTGTTTGAAGAAAAAGGTATCGGTCCCGCCAATCGGACTGTCGGGTCTAGTTGCGGGGGTATAGAGTTATGTTCATGTGTTCACAAAAGAATATGCAAATACAATATAATATTCATCATGGAATCGGGAAAATCCCGTCTTCCAAATACTTGAAACTATGAAATAAATCAGAAGGTTGTCATCATGGATGCAAAGCTCTACACAGATATATAAAACCAGCTACCTAGGCTTGATTTACAAACTCTCTCAAGGGCTTTTCCAATTGTTTTATCACAACCTCCCATCCTGCATGGGTCGGGTGCATATCGTCCCAATAGAAAAATTTACTTGACTTGTCACACACAGTGTACAGAAGCTCCCCGGATGACTCGTTTTGCTGTCCGCAGTAACCCTTCGAATTCAAACTCTCGCAGCACGGCGATAGTTTGCGCTTGAATTGTTTGGACAACTCTGAGCCTTTACCTACATTAATGCATATGAAATTTAAAATGTTCAAATAAAGTATTTCAAGTACACAATCAAACCCATCTAATTAGATTAAGATAATTCTAAAATAATGAGACACTTTTGAATGAATGTAGATACATACCTGCCGCATGATCCACAATATTAGCGAATGCGGTGTACACGTCAATGATGTAGACATTCTTCTTTGATGTCATAACTTGTTTCAGATTATCGTTGTGGATAGATGCACCCAAGTTTCCAAAAATATCACACGTGGTGTAGTTGTTGGTTCGGGTGTGTGATGGCGTGCAACCGATAGGGTGCAAGTTATTGACAAGAACCTTTGTCACCCCAAGCTCCAACAATTGATCCACATTAGCTGCAATCTCTTTTGTCACCTTTCCAATATAAGCATTAATCTACATTGCATACATGAAAATTATACGTTAGTAAGATTCACAAACGAATTAATTGTTCAAATTAGTGTATGCATATATACATTGTGCGTTGATATGATACTCACATCGTTGGGGCTACCTAGCCCAATGACGCCGGTGCCTGCATAGTCGTTGCCGGAGTAGGCCACGAGCGCTACAGAGCGACTCAGTTGATTCTCCGTGATGGTCCCATCCTTGAGCATCTTCTTGAAAGTGTAAATCTGCTTGGCGAGGGCAGGGACCTCGTGCGATGTACTGTCCAACACGCATGCACCACCGGTAGCAAAGGTCATGCCGGACGGGTCGCAGGTTTTCTCTGCTGTGCGGGCATGCGCCGGAGGGGCTTCCTCCAATCCCAGCATTTTTGCTGCAAGTTATCAATAAAACAACGAGTAGGATTGATTGTGATGCACCATAGATTACAGCATAACATGAGATTACAATATAACAGAGTACCTTTTTAGGGTAATATAACATACTAGTACTTACCGATGAAATCCGACTGGATTTTGTAGTTTGAGAAGCGGCCGGACGGAGTATTCGGCCGCGGAAACCCATCGGCATCAACGTAGTTGGAGCCGTAGGGGTAGGCCCATTGCCGCGACATCTCAGTGACGGGGTTGGTCGGAGGGAGGTTCCCATTGTCGGCGAAGTCATCCCCAAACACAAAGAAGGTGTAGCTCGACGCCTTCTTCTGATGGCCGCCGGTAGGCGCAGGCCGGGCCTCCACACCATTGAGATTCAGAACGAGGAGGAGGATGAGGACGAGGCCGAGGGCGGCCGGAAGAAGCTTCATTGATTCCGGTGGCGTGGTGGCGGATCGTTCTACTACCACTGGCCCGAGGATCACGATCACCCAGCCGGCCGCTACTCTTTCGCCAACGAAAAACCAGGAACGCAAAGCGCTTGTCTGCGATGCTCGTACACCATGGCCTGCTGCCTCTCCCTCGTCAATATATGGAAGTTGGAACCACGGACCAGCAAAACAAGTCGAAGTCGGGCTAGCGACCTCTACCGGAGTCGGAGCCGTAGCACAGTCGGACACGGATTGACGAATACGAGTATATATACGACTCGTGGACGGTACGTCGTTCGCTGTTCGTCTCGCGAGGCCTGCGCATCCTCTGCATGCCCTCCTCCCCGCTGCGCACCGCCGTCAGCTCGTCGGCCGCGCTGCCGGTTGTCCTCGCCCCTCCGCCGGACTGTATTTTCTCCGGTTTTGCTATTAACCTCCGGCCCAGTTGGACTGTTGGAGCCGTCGGCGCGTTACCTTCTGCTCTGTCTGAGGCTTTGTAGCAGCTCAACGTTGGCGGTTGTCACCTTCTCAGTAACTTATACTAGTACTTTAATGGTCTAACCGTAGAACCGAAGTACGTATTTAACCAGTCATACTTAGAAAATTAGTTCACTTAATGTTTAACCCGCTTCAGGCGAGAGTGTCTAATGTTAATCTCTTTGTCCGTGTTGACGAGGTAGAGGTCGTTTTGATCATGTCAGGGTGTCTAATAGGTCATCCCATTAGACACTCTGCATTACTGGGGTGGCGGTCGTTTTGATAATATCAAATTCTTCTCCTCGTCCTTTTCTCTGGACAACAATCAGATCTCTAGATGGTGGTCACCAACGTCTTCTCGCATAACCTAACCCCACATTCGAAGTTTTAATGGATCCGGCAGTGATGAGGAGGAAGATTTTCTTGTTAGAATATGCACAAGCATGCGTACCTATATCTATACCCACTAATAAAGAGAATCAATATTCTTGGCCCGTCATGAAATAAAATTTTACGAAAAATCCCCTCAACCTTGCCATTTTTCAGCATGTCCCTCTCTCGGTTTCCCGTCTCGCATACAGCTATGGGCCGGACCCTTCACGTTGTATGTTATGGCCCAACTACCTCTAGGAGGAGGGGAAAAGAGCTGCATGGAATGGGGATCGAACTTGCGACCTTTTGCGCAGGCCATGAGGTAGTAGCTAGCTAAGATATGTCATGCTTATGTCAAAATAATGGTTCACTTGTTAAATAGTCTCACATCGCCCTCCTACATCCATTCAAATCACTTAATATACGTGTGTGAAGCTTCACGTACCAAGTTGGCTACTGAATGTTAGGTGCATGGGCGAAGTGGTTAGAGAACATATACATACCACAGCTGTTGTGCACTTTAAAGAAGGACCCCAGAGAGACCCGATTAAACTGGTCACGTGAACCGGATTCCTGCATGTCGCACGCAGCCACGTGTTTTCTTTGACAAAGCAACGTGATTGCACTATAATTCTTCCTAAATTTAAATGCACGCTACTTTTCTCACCCGTTGCAATGCACGAGCATATGTGCTAGTTTTTTTCTTTTGAGAATTAGGCATATGTGCTAGTCGTATATTAATAGAAGAGAGGGTAAATAAGCCCATCCATGGTTTTGCACTCTCGGCCCGAGGGCCAAACACATCCACGGACTACTCCCTACATCCCCGCCTATACAACACTACAAAGAAAGATGGTAAATCTCCACGCAAGAGCCCCCGCCATGTGCCAAGCTTTGCCTTCCTCAAGTATTCGGCTAAGAACTACTTCCACTGATGGATAAGTGTTATTAAAGACAATGGCATTCCGTTTCCATATCTCAGAAGACCAAAATGTTGAGGGTATTGAAATCCTTCCGGAGATTTGATAGTGCCCCGTGGGGTGTGCACCAAGGGAGTAGCAAATCATTGGTAGTTGGTGTCCAATCCACCTGCCTCCATGTCGACAAAACCGCTTGCCAGATAGAGCGGGCAAACACACAAGCCAGCAAGATGTGCTCGATGCTCTCCTCTCTCTGGTCGCGCAGAGGGCATGTTGTCTGATGCAACAGACCGCGCCTTGCCAAGCGATCAGGTCCAACACTTATCTTTGAAAGCGAGCCAAGCGAAAAAGCGACATCGGAGTGGAGCCCGGTTGTCCCAAACCACCGTCGCTGCAAGGTCATGCTGACGGACAAAGAATCGGCAAGCGGGGAGTCCCATGCCCCGCGCACTGACCGATCTGATCGATGGCATGAGGAGGAAGATGGGCACTGGACTTCTCCAGAATCCAATTATAATTTCTATTTTCTTTTGGAGTTGCCTTGTAAGGAAGATTGCCAATGGCCTTTGCAATTTTAAATTTTACATATTTTGAATCTCCAGCCGGTTTGCACAAAATTTGGTTGCCATTACCTCAATAAACTTTTGGTAATGGTGTCGTGCACCAGTGGTCTCCTCAGGACAAAACCTAGCCACGCTACTCCCATTTTAGGACTATGTGCTTTCCTTCATCCCAACCGCTCGAGAGAGAAAAGGGCGAACTGGGCGACGACGGTTTCCCTTGCAGTACGCTGGTGAAGCCACGGCCTCTGCCCCCTCTGTCTGTTACTCCGGCTGTGGATGGAGGGGGAGGATCCCGTTCCTCTTCCATGGTGTTCTGTAGATAGGGTCTACGTTTCGTTTGGTGGCACCGGAGTGAGGAGGACAGCGCCACGTCGAATAAATCTGCTTTGGCTTCTTCCTCTCCATGACGACGATCTTTATGACGACATCGAGAAGCCGTTAGCCTCGTCTTCTTGCTGGCTATTTCAGACGGTGAGATCTATTGTTTGTGTTATCCGTGGCTTCCGTCTCTTGCAACGGTGACAACAGTCAGGACAAGATGATGATCTAGAAGCAGGTTTTGTGGTCCGACGGCGACGGTTCCAATGTTCTCCCCCAACTTCATAGCGATGGATCTGGGTCTAGGACATCATGGGGATGTTCCCTGACCGACATGCCGCAACGACAAGTGCCTTGCTGCATGCAGCAGGTCTGTTCATCGGTTTTGAAAGCCATTTTTGGCAATGATACTGCCCTAGATCTTGAAATGTTGGAGGCTGCGTTTCTCTTCTAGTGAGCGCTTTGGCAACACTGGAGTGTGGAGGCAGCTGTTGGTTTCGATGTGTGCAGAGATCTCTTGGGAACCTTCTGTAAATTTTATTTTCTTGGGATCCTTTGCTGCATAATTTTCGGGACATATGTCTTCGTCCAATTTGTCTAGCAGTCTCCATGTGTGTTTGTACAGATTGTACTATGTGTATTTAATATAACTAGCAAAGTGGTCCGCTTGATGCGCGGGCTAGAATTTTATCAACTTAATAATAAGACCTTATTATCTGCTTACATAACCTTATGTTACGTATGTTTAATACTTTAGTCACACACACACACACGCGCGCGCGCACACACAAACACACACACGCGCGCGTGCACGCACGCACGCACGCACTATGTACAATTTTTTTGTGCAAACTATATTTGTATCACTATTCTGGTAATTTTATTATGTTGCATTTTACTATTTTTTTAAACACAATTTCAATAGTCCTTATTGTTTTTGTACAGGCATATGTATATTTCCTAACGATGTGCAAGATTGACATATTATTATTTTGGTGTTTTTAATCGTATGAGTTCTTTTTGAATTAATATATAAAGTTGGTACACATTTATACAAAATTTCCCATACTACTATAACATGTTAGGTAGTTAAGTTAGTATGAAGTTAAATGTTATATCCATTTAGACTGTCGTGTTAGGTATTTGTTTCCATGATCATTTTTAGTTAATTTAAGACATGTGCACTAAGCATGAGACAATTTTAGAAACAAAATTTCCCTTACTACTTCTCTAAAAAATGTATACAACTACTATGTACTGAGCAATAATGGTTTCATGGGTCCTTTGCGCGGGCATCAGATTAAATTAACCATTCTTTAAAAGGTAACTCACAAATTGGAAACACAGGGAATTAAACCAATTTCTTGAATTACAATCTCAAAAATCGTGACAACCTGGAAAGCATAAATAATGAATCAAAATGCATATTTGTTTTCAGCTGTTTGCAAACACTGTCGTGAATCTTACTTCATATGTGAAAATCCATGTAGATATTTTTTCGAGAACGTAGTGTCCCTAACAGAGTTGGGAGCAATAATTGTATTTCATGTCTTGGAGGGGGGCTCCAGAATATTAGAGGCATCAAGTAATAAAACAAGCAAAAGTAGATTAACAACTTTTTTCCATCATGCACAATAACAATGTCTGTAATCACCTAAATGATAACATGGCAGAATAATTGAAATATATGTAGAATTGCAAACATATTTAAATGTTTGTTACGTTCAGAATTTATAGAGAGAAGAAAATGAACATGGCATAAGACTTTTAACTCGTTCACGTTTTAATTCACCTTTTTTTTCAAAAAACCAAATGAATGTCAAGTAGCATCCCAAATACGCCCCTTTATGGTCCACATCAATTCCGATCCTTCTTACGTGGACACAATCCCTACTAACTTACAATGCATGAGACCTTGTTTGTGATTTCGTAAAGGATAACATGGAGAAAAATTAAACTGTATATGGAATAACATACATATTTCAGTATTTATTACTTTCATAGTTTATAGAGGCAAGAGCATTACATAAGACTTTAACTCCTTTACATTTTCAGTCAGAGATTTTTTTTTTCTTCCTTTGAAAATTCAAATCGTTATCAGGTAACATGATAAATAAGCCACCTTTTGGTCCTTATCAGTTTCGAAGCTTAGTACGACATGATCTCAATTATCTTATAGTACTTGATAGGCCGTCACTGCAACGCAACCACATAAGAAATAAGGATGTTTGGAAGCAAGCCTCCTTTTGTGATAACTACATATGTACAGCTTTGTATTAAAGCTAACACCGTGCCTCCAACATGAAGCTTATTAACTCAGCTGTTTGGTGCATCATCTATGCTCTCAATTTTCAATATCTTTGAAATTTCATGAGTTCTTTTGTTCATCCATGCATGCATGGAAATCTTTCATAAGCAATGTATCTCAAAACTTCCAAATTGCAAGGCCACAAAATATTGGTTGGTATCATCTACCTACTAACTATATTTTCCTTGGAAAAAATTCTCATCTGTAAAGAACAACACAAACGATATAAATAATTTTGATTTAGAAAAGGGTTTCGACCCAAAGAAAAAGGATGTTCTTCAGTTTTGACTAAATGACAACGTGTACAACTGAAATATATTTTGCCAATTGGTAATTGTGAAGCGTCCCCTCTTTGACCACACTTTCTTAAGTTACGAAGGAAATTCTGTATTTTATTGCCTATAAAGTATATGGTTAGTTTGGGAAAAAATATTGTTTCTCCAACCATTCTGGTCGTAAATCGTAATGACCTTCAAGCTACAAAAGTCACCAACTTATAGGTTCCATTTGAGTGAATGGCATACAAATTCTCATGAAGTTTAATCATACTAATTGATTCCATCCAACTTTGAGAGAGAGAGAGAGAGAGAGAGGTTAAAAATGATTGCATTAGTCATATTAGTGCTCTTGTGCATGATACTAATTAATGATATTATGAATGTGTCTCTCATAAATATGTCATTATGGACACATAATACCACCGACATATTTCTGTACATTATAAGATTAAGTTGCCAGATAACAGTTTGATTGTGAGTTGATAATTAGTACGTGTATGTTAATTTCCGGCAAAGGCTGTCAGGGAAGGATCCCGTGCTAACACATGTGGAGCGTCTAGGAGACATCTCTTTGTGCAAGAAGGCCACGTTTTGTTTGTTTCTCTTTCCTCATTTTTCTTTTTGAACACAGGCAATTGTTGTACTCACTAACAGTAGTCAATTCTTTTATATCCTTCATGCAATTCATGGTTTACATATCAATTCTATGATTTTGCTCTTTATAGTTACTATGTTTATTATTCAGAGATGCTCACTTTTGTAGTAATATCCTCACTTTTTTTTTGACCCAGGAACTGCAGAATAATCATTCTACGGTATTTTCATCAATTTACAAAAATTATAAAATGCAAGTACAAACCAAAAAGACGAAAGAATGTTAACCAATACCTTCCCTAGGCCACATAAAGAAGAGATGTCCATAATATATATCCTCACGGTTGTGATGCACGGATGATCAAATCCAGAATTATATGCATAGTACCATGTAAGGATTCCTAGAAAGATGACATCCATCTATGTACGTACTATGTTGATATAGAATCCGGACTGATTGGCACCAGCTAGAACAGGAGGGTTAGAAAGAAAAGAAACATGTACCTTGCTAGGGCTGCAGGAGCACCGTCACTGTGCTGTGGCAACCACTGGGTGCGTCGTCTCACCGTCGACAGTGTCGCATGAGCTCGTAGTTGGCGTTGCATTGTAAGATCTCACTGAGGTCTTGAGCAGCATGCTGTTTCGAAGCCTCGCTCGTCTGTTTTGCAGTGGTAGCCACAGAAGCATGAACCCAGCTCGAGGCAGGGTATAGAACAAATCTTTCTTGGGTGAATTTTCATGGTTCACTCTGAAAGATAAACTAAAGTGAATACATCATGTTCTCCAAAATGTGAAGACAACCATCATGGTGTCCGGACACTGCAAACACGCGGGATTCATGTTCGGTGTCCTGGTAATTAATGAATAATCACTATATCTTTGGTGTTTCACTGTGAGAGAGGCTGCTCGGCAGCACCAGACACCACACAACATGGATGGACGATTTCACTTTTCTATATTGACTTGTCACATGTTACCATCAGAGACTCCATGCTATATATTAAATCGAGACCTCGTATAAAGAAGATGGCAAAGCAACTATAATCAAGGCGAAATTATGAAAGGATGTACATAAGTCTAGAAGTATATTCACAAATTGAAAGAAAGATATGTGTTAGTTACTTTGATACGTCCTAGCAGTGCCTAGCTAATTTTATCTGGGTTTTATAGATCAATAGATGGCTACACGCACCAATTCATCTTGCACCACGTTGGTGACGTATAGACATAACAGTGGGCATGTGATGTTTACCTGACGTTGCCGACGATGTTGAAGGATATCCATCAATCTTTTTATTTAGATTCTGCCGGTGCATTGCTATTTGTCTTTTTGCATAATGTGTTCTGCTGTTGTCATTGAATTAAACATCATACATCTACCTTCTAGTCTTTGTTAGAATTTATGTTTATCTCTACTTTGTAATCTCAACCAACATATCTTTCTCTCTCTCTCTCTCTCTCTCTCTCTCTCTCTCTCTCTCTCTCTCTCTCTCTCTCTCTCTCTCTCTCTCTCTCTCTCTCTCTCTCTCTCTCTCTCTCTCTCTCTCTCTCTCTCTCTCTCTCTCTCTCTCTCTCTCTCTCTCTCTCTCTCTCTCTCTCTCTCTCTCTCTCTCTCTCTCTCTCTCTCTCTCTCTCTCTCTCCTGTAGCTATCCAGGAAATCTCTTGTAACGACCTGAATCCATAGCGATCTGGTCTCTCCAACTTGTAAGCCAAGGCACGACTGTTCTGCCCCATATCAATATAAACCAAACGCGGCTCCTTATCGAGGAGTAGGAATGCTTCCGATTCTTACATGGTAATCAGAGCAACCTCTTCCTATACATCTAGCCACACCACAAAACCCTAAAACCACATCAACATCGCCACCATGTCTTCGTCTACGGCTGTCACCCTCAACCTTGGTGCGCCGCCGTCTGAGAAGCTTGCAAGGGGGAACTACATCCTCTGGAAGGCGCAGGTGCTCCCGGCTCTGCAAGGTGCGCAGGTGACCGGGCTCCTGGACAACACCGACGCCGCTCCACCCAAGACCGTGGAGATAACACAGGCAGATAAAACTACTGCCGCGACGCCAAATCCCCTATATGGACCCTGGATCACCAAAGACCAGCATGTTCTGTCATATTTACTAAACTCTATGTCTCCAGAAATCCTTGCACAGGTTGTGGGGAAGGAATCCACCTTTGAGTTGTGGACCACGGTGACGACGCTCTTGGCCTCCCAATCGCAGTCCCGGATTACAAATCCGAGGATCGCGATCACCAGCACCAAGAAGGGCAGCATGTCCAGCACTGCCTACATGGCGAAGATGAAAAGTCTTGGAGACGAACTAGCAGCCGCTGCTCGTCCTGTGTTAGACCCTGAGATGGTAGATTACATCCTTGCGGGACTTGACCGTGACTACGATGCTGTAGTTGCGGCCATCGGCACCATCAAGAACATGATCACACCCGACGACCTCTTCGCCCAAATCTCTGCCTTTGACCAAAGGATGGAGATGTTGGGTGATTCTTCTTCAGGCGGCTTCCATACATCAGCAAACGCGGCCTACAGAGGTCGCCCTCAAGATCGCGGGAAATCATATCGCGGGTGAGGTGGAAGGGGTCGTGGCCGTGCAAGGACTTGGCCACAAGGAGAATCATTCTTAGAGAATGGTGCAAGGGAGGTCTCTACTCACTCATATCATCATCACCGTCATCATGGTCTAATAAACAAGCACATGTTGTCACCAAGCTATCTTCAGCGAAGTGGCATAGTCGCCTGGGTCATCCATCATCTGTCATAGTTAGATATGTCCTTAGCAAGAATAAGCTCTCATATGAGCCTAGTGTTGAGTCGGTTTGTGATCGATGTCAACAAGCCAAAAGTCATCAATTGCCGTACCCTGTCTCTACTAGTGTATCCACTGCACCGTTGCAACTTATTTTTTTTCAAATGTATGGGGACCAACTCCCACATCAGTTGGCAGATTTTCTTACTATGTTAGCTTCATCGATGATTATAGTAAATTTACTTGGATTTACTTGCTAAAGAAAGATCTGATGTATTCCAAGTTTTTATCAACTTCCAAAATCTTGTTGAACGCAAACTTAGCTCCAAAATCATCGCTATGCAAACAGATTGGGGTGGTTAGTATGAGAAGCTCAATTCTTTCTTCCAAAAACTTGGTATCTCTCATCATGTTTCTTATCCCCATGCTCACCAGCAAAAGGATCTGCCGAAAGGAAGCATCGACACATTGTTGATGTAGGCCTTGCTTTGCTAGCAAATGCATCTATGCCACTCAAGTTCTGGGATGAAGCCTTCTTAACTGCCACCTATCTCATCAACTTGCTTCCTAGTAAGGTCATCAAGTTTGAAACACCCATCACACGTCTTCTTGGCATTGTACCAAATTACACTTCTCTGTATCTTTGGTTGTGCTTGTTGGCCAAATCTCAGGCCTTATATGAGTTTTTCTGGGTCGATGTGCAAACGCCTCCATTTCTACCATTATGTGAGTTTTTCTCAACCATGCATGCATATGTTTATGTCTCTGATACAGTTTATTCAAAAATAGTTGACAACTAATTTGTATTGTCAGCTTATTTCGGTTCAAGCAAACATGTCCGGCGCTTGGTAGACAGGACCTACTACCGCCCCGGGGCTCAACTAAACTGCGAGGAGATAAGTCATTATGTTTCATGGTTTGAGGATCTTAATACTGTCAAGACAAATTTTTTCCCTGAACTTAGAAATGTTAGTACTCAAAACGTGCGGCCAATGGTGATCGTATTGAACTACGGTCACATCTATAATCGAAAGATGGTAAGATTTTAACTATTTGTCCTTAATTAGTGCATCTTTTGCATACATTATTTTTGAAGCTAAACTTTCATTGCTTAGTATATTAATTACTATACGATGTTCTTCAACAGGGACTTCCGATGGCAATTGTGCCTCAGTGGATCGAGACAAAAGGTCACATGTCAATGGTTAGCTTACGACCAAGATTTCCTACATTGCACATGAGTGCATTCAGGATTTTTGAAAGCGAAGAATGCTTAATAGTGAAAGATTGGAGCAAAATTGTTAACGATCGCAGAGAAGTACTAGGGGGCAGCAAGCTGAAGCGCAACCCAAGATTAGGAGACAGATTCATCTGCATGCTCCAGTATGATGAATCAGAAGAGCTATACATGTTCTATGCTATTCTACCTGAGAGGGAGCAGCAGGAGTAGCTAGTTCATGCTCTTAATTAGTACTTGTCCTCTCTCATGTCTGTATTGTGCTGAACTTCGATGTTGGTGATGATTATGTTGAACTCGATGATATCTTTGCTTCTATTACAAAGTGAATGTTTCTTCTTTAAGCTAGCCAGTGTTGGTGATGATTAGATAGCTAGCGGTAATGACTATGATGATTAAATAGTGGTAATTAATGACGACTACGATGATTTTTAGCTAGCTAGAGTTTATTTATTTATTAATATGTGATGATGATGATGATGATGACGATGACTACAACTCATTATAACGTAAAACAATCCTAAATTAAATCGATAACACAAATTTAATTGAAAAATAAAAAATAAAACAAAAACCCACAAACATTTAGTACCGGTTGGTGTTACTAAAAATCATCGTACTAAAGGGCTCCCGGCCCCCGGAGCTGGCTCGTGCCACGTGGTTTCCCTTTAGCACTGGTTCGTGCTGAACCGGTACTAAGGGGGGGGGGCTTTAGTGCCCACACTTTAGTGCCGGTTACTAAACCGGCACTAAAGGGCCTTACGAACAGGTGCTATTGCCCGGTTCTGCACTAGTGATAACACGCGCAAACTTGTGTTTTGTTCAAAGAGATGTGTGTTCTTAGGATATAGTCCAATGCACAAAGGAGTAAAATGTTTAGATGTTCCTACGGGAAGAGTTTACATATCCAGGGATGTCATTTTTGATGAGTCCATTTTCCCATTTGCATCTTTTCATCCTAATGTCGGTGCCCTTCTTCGAAAGGAGATTCTTCTCCTTCCTCAAAATCTTAGGAGTTTTGATCATGGGGGCGACAATTGTACTAACCAAAATGTTGATAATTCTACTGGTGTCAGTTCTGCTTTTATGCCTGTGCAGGTCGGTGAAGACAATGGTAAAAACGGTGAAGAAAATGGTGGACAAAATGATCAAAACCATGTGGTATTTCATGCACCGCAAGAGGACGAACTTGGTGCGGAAAATGGAGGAGATCTGGCATGCCCTCAACTCCTGTCCGCCAATCAGCCTCGGATCGCGGGGCGAGATCCGCCTCGGATTGTGTTCTGGATAGACACGGGCAGGGGTCCTGCCCGATCCAGCCGTGCGTCGCCACGCCGCCGTCAAGCGGGCCCGAATCTGCCCCGCGGTCCACCCGCATGCAGGTTACAGTGGACGTGGGATCGCCTGCAACCATGGATTCTGTGGCCACCAATGCAACCTCCGCAGGATCGGCCACACAGGATTCTGCAGGATCATCTACGTCGGCGCATGCAGCAGAACCATCTGGATCTTCTGTGAACAGCTCCCCTGTTTCCACGCATACACAGCCAGCAACATCTACACGGGTGATGACGCGATTACAAAAAGGTATAAAGAACCCAAAAATTCATACTGATGGCACTATATGATATGGAATGTTGTGTATTCTAGGTGAACCGAGAACATTGAATGATGCACTAGATGATCCGAGGTGGAAGAAGGCAATGGATGAGGAATATTTTGCACTTATGAAGAACAAGACTTGGCATCTTGTGCCTGATCAGAGAGGTAAAAACATCATTGATTGTAAATGGGTGTATAGAATCAAAAAGAAGGCAGATGGATCTATTGACAGGTACAAGGCACGTCTAGTTGCAAAGGGCTTCAAACAACGCTATGGTATAGATTATGAAGATATCTTTAGCCCTGTTGTGAAAGCTGTGACTATAAGACTTGTTTTAGCTATTGCTGTATCCAGGGGCTGGAGTTTGAGACAGCTAGATGTACAGAATGTGTTCTTGCATGACGTTCTGGAAGAGGAGGTCTACATGAGACAGCCACCAGGGTATGTAAACAAGAAAACTCCACATTATGTGTGCAAACTTGACAAGGCATTATATGGGTTGAAACAAGCACCTAGAGCATGGTATGCTAGGCTGCGTTCTCAGTTATTGCATCAAAGGCTGATAAATCTTTGTTTATTTATAACAAGGCAAAGGTAGTCGTTTTCGTGCTCATATATGTTGATGACATTATTGTTGCAAGCTCCTCACAAAATGCCACTAATGCACTTCTGCATGACCTGAGCTCAGAATTTGCCTTGAAGGATCTAGGAGATTTGAATTTCTTCTTAGGCATTGAGGTCAAGAAAACTCAAGATGGCATAGTGTTGAATCAGGAAAAATATGCAAATGAACTTCTTGTTCGTATGGGAATGAAAAACTGCAAGCCTGCCTCCACACCGTTGTCTTCCTCAGAAAAACTCTTAGCATATGAAGGAGAGCCTCTTCAGGAGGAAGAAAGTACAAGGTACAGAAGTGCCGTGGGAGCACTGCAATATCTAACACTCACACGTCCAGATATATCCTTTGTTGTTAACAAAGTTTGTCAGTATTTGCATGCTCCTACTACTGCTCATTGGACAGCTGTCAAGAGGATTGTGAGATATGTAAAGCATACAGTGGGATTGGGACTTAATTTCAGGTGTTCTAATTCTACAGTTGTTAGTGCATTTTCTGATGCTGATTGGGCAGGTTGCAGTGATGACAGGAACTCAACTGGAGGCTTTGTAGTATTTTTTGGTTCCAATCTTATTTCCTGGAGTGCAAGGAAACAAGCTACTGTGTCCAGATCAAGCACAGAAGCTGAATATAAATCTCTAGCAAATGCTACTGCAGAAATCATTTGGTTAGAGTCACTACTTGAGGAATTGGGAATCAAACTAAATTGTATCTCATGCCTATGGTGTGATAACTTGGGAGCCACATATTTATCTGCAAATCCAGTCTTTCATGCAAGGACTAAACATATTAAAATTGATTTTCATTTTGTGCGAGAAAGGGTTGCAGAGAAGAAACTTGAGATACGGTTCGTCCCTTCCAAGGATCAAGTGGCAGATGGCTTCACCAAGGCATTACCGGCAAAACTATTTGAGGAGTTCAAGAGTAATCTAAACTTAGGATAGTTGAGATTAAGGGAGGGTGTTAGAATTTATGTTTATCTCTACTTTGTAATCTCAACCAACATGTCTTTCTCTCTCTCTCTCTCTCCCGTAGCTATTCAGGAAACCTCTTGTAACGACCTGAATCCATAGCGATCTGGTCTCTCCAACTTGTAAGCCAAGGCACGGCTGTTCTGCCCCATATCAATATAAACCAAACGCGGCTCCTCATCGAGGAGTAGGAACGCTTCCGATTTTTAAAGTCTTTTTGTTGAGTTGATTTATATCAGTGTAGATGCATGAATTCTGGCTAGCTATATGAGGAGACAGTTAGATTGCATCAAAAGCCATCTTGTAATCTATATCACGGGAATGTGAGTACGTAGAGGAGTGCCAAATTGATGATTACCTGGCTCCGGCCGCCGGCTGGCCACCGGCCAACATTCATCTCGCAGTGCACCGGCACGTCTTGCATGCATCTATGAAGACATAATAAACAAACTGTTCGATGAAGCAAGTGTTCATCTGGATCAATTTCCACCAAAGAAAAACACATGTACGTGTTGAAGTAGTCCAAAGATGCGTGCATGCATGGGCAAGAGGCTTGTTGGTCTATTTAATACGGATGTGATGTGATGATGTGCATGCATGGGAGGAAAGTGGATCGGCTGGCTTCACGAGGACGGTGGGTGCATGCGTGACCGGGACGCTTCACGGAGGTGAACGGCAGCGGCGGCTGCGTGGGTAATACTATGTGACCTTATAGTATTTTTTAGGACTCTGATTAGGATAATCAACGAAGGGCAAAGGTGGATAATTATTTGTATGTTTTAAGATCCATTGGTCGACATTAGCTAATTATTGTGGGCCAGGAAGGATTTGGTTAGCTCTTATATTACTTTTATTATTTTATATAAATATAGATACGTGGTTATACGTGGTTAGATACGGAGTAGATACGTGGTTATCAAAAAAAAAAAGGACAAAACCTAGCCCCACGAACCCGCCAGGCGACCGTCGATCAGATGCCGCTGCAGCACAAGAGGCGCGGCGGCCGTCGGGCAGGGGCCTCCCGCCGGCGCCGCGACGACGACGCCGCGTCGCTGCCGGGGCTCCCCGTCGAATCGTCGGACGAAAGCAGCAGCAGCAGTGACAGCCAGGGCGAAACGAGTTCCGGCGACCACGGCGCGTGCGCGTCGCCGTCCGGATCCCTCGAAGAGCCGCGGAGCACCGGGCGGGCTTACGAGTCGAGGTACCATGAGATCCTCGCCTCGCGCCTCGCCCAACTGCCTCTACCAGCCTGCGCCGACGAGGAAGGCCCCGATCTCCCCACAGACGAAACCGTCGAAGCCCTCGTTCGTTCCTCCTTCTACGATGACGAGCTGCGGGCTGCTCTGGTAGAGTACCAAGCCCACAAGCTCTTGAGCCGACAAGATGATGTCCATGGACGAGATGGAGATTCAGGAGAGGACTCCGGCGATGATATCGCCGAGGAGGAATTCATCAAGTACTCCGAAGAGCTGAAGGCTCGCAGCAGTGCTGAAATTGACACCGAGACTCGACTGAATCAAGAGCAGTTTAGCAGGATCCATGTCAAGTATGTTCGTTATCGCATCAAAGCTTGCCTGGTTAGTTATATACCCCCTCTTATGTAACTGGACTGAATCAAGAACACCAATGCTGGCACCTATCTGTCTATCACGATCATAGTTTTAAATAGCCGGCTATAGCGGAGCTATAGCCCGCTATAGCCTTTTCAGCAGGGTGCCGCTAAATGGACTCATGTACAAATTTCCCGCTATAGCCTGCTATAGCCCGCTATAGCTGATTTTGAGGTCTGCCGCTATTTGGCATAGCCCGCTATTTAAAACATTGATCACGATCAATCATATACACATAGTTAAATACCCTCTTATGTACTTACTCATCTTTCCATTTGTGTAGTTGTTGAAAGGAAAGCATATCGACGAGCTAGACGACGCTACATTGGAAGATGGTGCCTTGGGGGATAAAGACTTATCGCCTTACCTGGAAGATGGTGCCTTTGGCTGGTATTTCGACCCCGACCTCTGTTTACTTGCGTCCTTGAGCGATTACCAGCGGCTAGTCCTTCCTAACTGTGTAAGTACACTTTCAGTTCTGTGATGCATATGGACTTAATCTGTGCTCATGCAGACAGTAACCAGTTTCTTCTTCTCTTCTTACCTTTGACGGCTGACCTCAAATATTTCTCCGACAGCTTGGAGAGTTACGGAATCATGGCTGCAATTTCTACTTCTTTTAGCACGGTTTTGAGTGAGCACCCCCGAGTTGTATGGACATGAGGTTCTATGTGGAATGCAAAAAATAAACAGTTTGTCTAATTCATATCTAGATGTTTTTGAAGGATGTCACATCTAAGCTCTCACAAATATATAATGCAGCGACAAGAAACAAAAAAGACTAGGACAAAAAAATAGACCACAAAACAGAGTGGACATCAGATTAGGTGTGACAAAAAAAGGATTTGTCTAGGGCACATCTAGATGTGCTATAGTTATTGCACATCTAAGTGAGTAAATCAAAGCATAAAGAGGAAAAGAAAAAAGAAAAAGGAAATATCCACACGAATCTCTACATAAGATCAATGACATAGGACTTAGATGTGCAATACTTATGGCACATCTAGATGTGTTTTAGCAAAAATGGGTTTGTCTAGAGCACATCTAGATGTGCTATAGTTATTGCACACCTAAGTGAGTGAATCAAAGCATAAAAAGGAAAAGAAAAAAGAAAAAGGAAATATCCACACGAATCTCGACATAAGATCAATGATATAGGACTTAGATGTGTAATACTTATGGCACATCTAGATGTGCTTTAGCAAAAATGGGTTTGTCTAGGGCACATCTAGATGTGCTATAGTTATTGCACATCTAAGTGAGTGAATCAAAGCATAAAGAGGAAAAGAAAAAAGAAAAAGGAAATATCCACACGAATCTCGACATAAGATCAATGACATAGGACTTAGATGTGTAATACTTATGGCACACCTAGATGTGCTTTAGCAAAAATGGGTTTGTCTAGGGCACATCTAGATGTGCTATAAGAGGAAAAGAAAAAAGAAAAAGGAAATATCCACACGAATCTCGACATAAGATCAATGACATAGGACTTAGATGTGCAATACTTATGGCACATCTAGATGTACTTTAGCAAAACTGAAAATAAAACTATGAACATCACATCTTGTGGAGATTAAGCATAGTTGAAAATATTTGTGCTTGCATTAGATTGTGGAAAATACTATAATATGTGCGCCCTAGAAGAAAATGACAACAATTATACCTTCTTCACCAAGAGTTGTGATAGAACGGCTTTTCAATTAAATAGAAATAGAGTTTAATATAGTGATGCATTTTTCTCGGGACAGCTGTAATATATTTCTTTCCTTCTTTTCTGGTGCAGACTTGGAATGAGTATGAAAGCTTGAGTCAATACATAGCGTTTTATCACACCCCTGAAGTTGATAGAGATTATGTGCAATACTGGGAAAAGATGGTCAAGGAAATTAAGGTATGCATGGTGCAACAATCAGCTAGTCCAAGTTTAAAACTTTGTTCTGTAAAAAATAAATTGGACTAACAATCTTCTGTTCTTAACAGTGGCTTGAAAATCATGTGCTTAAAGAAGATACTCCAGAGGTAGGCCTTTATGACCTCTCAAAACCATGGAATGACAACTAATCTCTATATACGCGTTGTATCATCACATTAACTTTCCTGTTCTGCTATTTAGTGGGAGCAAATCCGTCGTAAAGGTTTGTACCAAGCAATTAGGATTGCTGCTGAGTTCCCCAACATTGATTTCAGTCTAGCATATTATGGTTTCATGGTACGATCCCTTTGTCCCTTGCTCATTTAGATTGTAAGCTCTTGTCATGGTTGTATCTGACAATTGCAATCTTTCGATTAAATTTAGGAGTATATATGGAGGACTCGCTTTTATGTCGTGTTTGTGAAAGGTCTTGACCGTGCCTATTTTGAGATTTGGAAGTGGGTTACTGGGCAGCAGGTCAGCATTGTACATCAGCTTTTTTCAGAACTATCACAGTGTTTCTTAATTGATCGGGTTTCTCAATGCTATTTCCCTATTTATGCTTGGTGAATGTTGATGTTATTTTCTGTTTCCTTGGACAACTTGTAGATGTGTTTCAGAGATGCTCTGCATGAAGTTTACAATGAGAATTTGATTCCATCGCGCCAACACATTTTGAAGGCCGAGCTGCAGCAACCTGGAGGCTTTTTGCAACTGGAGCGACAAGTAGGTTCTTTTTTGGTTCATAGGTGTTATGTATGTGTCTTCATTGGCTAATTAGTATCTCTTACGAAGCAAATTCTTTAATCGTCTTCCCTTGCAGTTCCACCGGTGCACAGAGGGCATTAGTAAGGAAGTAAGTATATGTAGTGTGGTGGTGTGGTCTTGCATCGATTGGAATCTGTTATATAGACTATATATATCCTCGTGTCTGATGTTGCTCCTTTATGTCTATAGGTTCCGGATTGGATAGCCCAAGAGTTGATTTCTCAGGAAGTTAGATTCAAGGTATGTTGTGTAGATATTGGTAGGCAGTATTGTTTCCCCCCTGCATGTTTTGTGTGTAGTATTGTACAGTATCTCATTCTTTCCTATTTCAGCGCGCGTTGCCAAAGACATATGCGCAATACGCGAGGAAGAAGTTGTACAGTATCTCATTCTTTCCTATTTCAGCGCGCGTTGCCAAAGACATATGCGCAATACGCGAGGAAGAAGCTCAAGGTTGCAGAAGCCATAGGATTGATTCCCAAGGCCAAGGCCTAGATACCAGCGTAGATGTGTTTGTTGATGACGTGCTTATTAGCGGTTCCTTCTTTCGCCATTGCCATGTTCATGTTGCTCCTATGGTCAGAGCATAATTTGTTTTATCTGCCTTGCTCGGAGGCTTTGGCAACTTGGATGGAGCTGACCCCATGGCAGAAGAAGAGCCAACCTGGAAAGCTTTTTCGGCAAAATGGCATGAGGAGGCTTTTGCTTAGGTTTGCAGTTCACATGGTGTGGCCCTAAAATCAGCTGCAGGATTTGTCCAGAGGGCCATGGCCACCAGATAGATTCCAAGCACATGTGACCCCAAACTCATATCCTCCAGTGATGAGCTCAAAACTCAAATGCATGCAAATTTTGACGGAATGAATGGTACCCTTGTTCAAGGATGGAAAGGGTAAATCATTTCAGATAGGATTCTAATATGTTGAATCCATGCTTCTGCTTGACTGGAAAATACAAGCCAGTAAGTTCAGCAACTAGCTAAATACAGTGGAGCCAGCAACCAACTAAGTGAGCCATGTACCTTTTCATATTTAAGTAGTAAGTATTCTTAAACAAGTAGCTGCAAGGTTATTATTGTTTTATTAACTGTATATATAAGGCAGACAGATAGAATGGGTTGTGTTGCAAAATCCTGCCGGTGATCACCTATCAAGACAGACACTGGTCAACCACCTAACCTAAGTACCTAACCTACTTGGTCTGCCATGCTTTGCTCACGTGAGCTCCACTGTCTTGTTCAACTATAAATGCAAATAAAACAAAATAAAATACCGTACCAAATATTACCCATGTTCTACTAATTGTTTAGTTGTAATTTGAGCTTTATTCCTTGTGCCGAAGGCTTTTATTTTACTACGATGATGGTGATGATGATGGTCTCATGTGTGCGGTGCAATTTTGTTTCATTTCTGTTGTCTACATCAAACTCACCAAACAAATGTAAGATGATTCTTTCTTCTGGACGGTTGATTAAGGTGCAACCGAAAGGTTAGGTGCCATTGCCACAACCAAAAGCGATGCTTTTGTGCTGCCAGGAATTGCATGCACAATCAGGTGCGACCTTTCTCGTTTTTCTCAGTAAGATAAGAAAACCATATACGGCGCAAACCGACAGGGACAATACACTGTTTCTTTTTTTTTACTGAAAAATGCACACAGGTCAAACATGATCCGGTTTAGTAATCTTCAATATTTGAAGCAAGAGATTGTTCGGCCAAGTTGAGAGGACAAAACACTACCTAAAAAAAAGTGAGTAGAACGACTACTGAGCTTGCACATTTATTTATTTACGTAGAGCAACATAACCTTAGCTGAGGGCCCGATTCATTCCGTTGAGCAACCACCCCACGATCAGGGCGTTTTCTATTTCGTGGAGAGCCTCCTTGGAGCGGTCCACGGTATAGCCGCCTAAACTACTTGGTCTGCCATGCCGTGTTCCCCCATCATGCATGTGAGCTCTGTTGTCTTGTTCAGCTATCACTCTAGGCAAAACAAAACCAAACCAAACACTAATTGTTTTTGCCGAAAGCTTTGTTTTTGTTATAAGCAGACCCGTGATAGGTTTTTTCTCTTGCAAAGTTGGTTTGTCTTTTCCTCTGTAAACGAATATAAGGTCACTGAAAGATTTTAGGGCATCTACAATCGGAATGAACAAATTTGGCCCCCTCAAATGCCCGCGGACGGTGACTAGGCAGGCCTCAAAATTGACCATTTGCAACCACATACCCTATTTCCGAACCACTTATTACATGCAGCGCCATGCACAATGATCATCCCGTCGTCTTGGACCGGCTGGGCTGTCAAAACACACCAAAAATTGCTCATAGTTAAGATTTTCACTCATATTAGTCACACCTCGCCTCGTGACGAGCTAAACGACCGGCTTAAATAGCCAGGTTGTGCAGAAGCGATAAGCTTATGACATAGAAGATTCATAATCAGGGTCTATCTCCTTTACTAGGGAAACATTCATGTATGTACTGCTTTTTGTAAATCACAATTTGTCAACAAAAAATTGATGAACACAATGAAAGATCTGATGTCATTGTAGTGGGGGTATCAACGTACATGAATGAGACGAACTTGACACTCGACGAACAATCATCAAGTAATGAAATGTAGTCTAGTGTCAAGTTATCTCGCTCACCCAACGATAATTGATAGACCTACACAATGAAACTTGCCGGTGTGTGCCGGAGCGACTATTCAAGCCGGTCAGCGTCCACCTCGCCCGGTGATGTGGGACTAAAATTTTGGTGCCCGGATGGGAGAGGACGAAGCTTCAGTCGCTGCATGTGGGACCGCCACGACCTGCAGCGCGGTCGGCGGACGCGCCCAGGCGCCCCTATATCTACCTCATATTTGGGCTAGATATATATGAGGGGTGCTCGTCAGCCAGTGCGTTTGAGACCCGTTTGAGGCACCCGTCTGGGTTAGATTTTCATGACCGGTCAGTGACCGCGCGGGCCGCCCGGGCGTTTGAGGAGGGTTTAGGATGCCCGGCTGTAGATGCTCTTATGAGTTTTTTTTATGAAATAAACTGCGAGTGCTAAGAAAAAAAGTTGACTGGGTTAACAAATGTGCATGATCTTTTTGAAGAAAAGAGACGAGGCTCAGTTTATTTTATTAGGGAAAGGTGAAGCATGAAATTTGGTAGTAATGATCGTGAAGTATCTACTGCCTGTGAACGGGGGAACACGGCGCGTTTGATTACTCATTTCGAGTGATCAGAGGAGCTCGTGATGATCGTGTCTGCGAATTCGCTCAGTGCTCTTAATCATTATATAGCCTATCTACTAGTAGTACGAGGCGAGTTGCTGGAGTTGACGGCAGTAGTTGTGGACGGATTTGTCGCCGCGGACGCAGGCGCGGAACTGCTGGCTCAGATGGAGTCGGCGCCCAGCTTGCTTGTCGAAGAAATAGTCATGGAGCCGCGACCAGATCAAGTACGCCGAGGACTCCGGTGGTGCGACGATGTCGAGGAGCTCCCCCTCGACGGTGGCCAGGAACTAGAGCATGATCGTGTTGTCCACGTCGCGCCAGTCGGGATCAGCGAGCCGGGAGTCCGGCCCCTTCTGGACGTGGTCCTGGGCGAGGAGGAAGCTGATGACCTTGCGCCAGCGGTTGAAGTTGACGGCACCTAGATCGACCTTGAACTGGATGTAGCTGCTGATGTTGACGATCGAGGGGACGGAGGAGGAGGCGCCGGCAGTGTGGAGGGACGCGAGGGGCAACGTACCGTTGACGGTTGGAGCAACGAGAGGAAGAGAGCCGGCACGGGAGGGGTCGTCATCGGTGACCTGGGCGCGGGGATGAGGGGAAGGTGCGAGCGGCGCGCCTCCACTGTTGACAGCCTGCTCAGCGGCCCGTTCGGCGACGAGGTCCTCGCTGGTGACGGAGCTGACAGGGGAGGAAACGGGAGCGGCGCCCCAGGAAGACATGGGAGAGGAGGGTGGGAGAAACGCGGCTCTGATTCAGTTACAGTTCAGGTACATATACAGACGAGAGTCCCCTACATGCAGGGCACGATCAGCTAGAGATGCGATGGACTAGGATGCACCCCCAAGACTAGGACTACAAAGTTACAGACTGCCGTTACAATGTACAGAGATGTGACAGTACAATTCAACACCGTGGAAGTGGTGTACCAGCTCCTCTTCCTTCTCGCAGGCGACAAATGGGGGGGGCCACCAGCGCTGATGCAGTGGGAAGTGGTGAAATCGACGGAGGTGGGAGCGAGTGGCGAGTTGATAGACGAAGTGAGAGGATAAGGACATGTACAATGGTTGATAAGACAGTTTTATCTTATGTCTTGCATGCTATTTAAATATGATAAAAAGTATGTCTACAATGGGTTATATCTTAGACTTATCTTCAATAATTAAGTATTCCTTAAAATATGGTGAGACAAATTGTGTTAAGAGATCATCTCTTAAATAAGAGAAGACAAGCATATTCTTATAATTTATCTCTACTTCACCTCATAATTTATCCTACATGATACTCGTAAGATTGTACATGTGGTAAGGTGGACATCGTTCGGGATGGAGCATCAAAACGGCCCTGTTTCATGATTGGTGCATCGATCTAATGGTGTTGACAAAGTTGGGCATCAAAACGTAAAACAAGACACGTTCGGGAGTTATAGATTCTGGAAACTTTTGGTAATGGCGCCTTTTCCGCACCAGTGGCCTCCTCAGAACAAAACCTAGCCCCGGCCGCCCAATCACACACGGCCCAAGAGGCGCGGTCGATCAGATGCCGCAGGGGCCTCCCGCCGGCTCCGCGGCGACGACGCCGCGTCGCTGCCGGGGCAACCCGTCGAATCGTCGGACGGAAGCAGCAGCAGCAGTGACTGCGAACCGAGTTCCGGTGACCACGGGGCCTCGCCGTCCGGATCCCTCGATGGGCCGCCGGGCACCGGGTGGGCTTACGAGTCCAGGTACCATGAGATCCTCGCCTCGCACCTCGCCCAACTGCAGCTACCAGCCGGTGCCGACTACGACGGCGGCCCAAATCTCCCTTCTGATGAAACTGTCGAAGCCCTTGTTCGTACTACTTTCTACGATGATGAGCTGCGGGCAGCTCTTGTTGAATATCAAGCCCACAAGTTGTTGAGCCGACCAGACGATGTCCATGGACGGGATGGAGATTCTGGAGAGGACTCCGGTGATGATATCGCCGAGGAGGAATTCGTCAAGTACTCCCAAGTGTTGAAGGCTCGCAGCAGTGCTGAAATTGACACTGACACTAGACTGAATCAAGAGCAGTTCAACAGGCTCCATGTCAAGTATGTTCGTTATCACATCAAAGCTTGCCTGGTTAGTTATATACTTATATACCCTCTTATGTACCTTGACTGAATCAACAACACCAATGCTGGCACCTACCTGTCTATGACGATCAATCATACACATATAGTTAAATACCATCTTATGTACTTACTCATCTGTCCATCTGTGTAGTTGTTGAAAGGAAAGCATATCGACGAGCTAGACGATGCCACATTGGAACGCAAGTACCCTATTGAGCTTGCCTTGGGGGATAAAGACTTATCCCCTTACCTGGAAGAGGGCGCCTTTGGCTGGTATTTCGACTCCGACCTCTGTTTACTTGCATCCTTGAGCGATTACCAGCGGCTAGTCCTTCCTAACTGTGTAAGTACACTTTCAGTTCAGTAACCAGTTTGCCTATGGACTTAATCTGTGCTCATGCAGACAGTAATCAGTTTCTTCTTCTCTTCTTACCTTTGAACGGGTTACCCCAAATATTTATCTTACAGCTACGGAATTCTGACTGCAATTTCTACTTCTTTTAGCACGGTTTTGAGTGAGAACTCCCGAGTTGTATGGATATGAGGTTCTATGCAAAATGCAAAAATTAAAACTATGAACATCGCATCTTGTGGAGATTAAGCATAGTTAAAAATATTTGTGCTTGCATTAAATTGTGGAACGTACCATAATATGTGCACCCTAGAAGAAAATGACAACAATTATACCTTCTTCGCCAAGAGTTGTGATAGAACTGCTTTTCGATCAAATAGAAATAGGGTTTAATATAGTGATGCATTTTTTCTCAGGACATCTGCAATATGTTGTTTTCCTTCTTTTCTGGTGCAGACTTGGAGTGAGTATGAAAGCTTGAGTCAATACATAGCGTTTTATAACACCCCTGAAGTTGATAGAGATTATGTGCAATACTGGGAAAAGATGGTCAAGGAAATTAAGGTATGCATGCTGCAACAATCTGCTAGTCCAAGTTTAAAACTCTGTTCTGTAAAAAAATAAATTGGACTAACAACCTTCTGTTCTTAACAGTGGCTTGAAAATCATGTGCTTAAAGAAGGTACTCCGGAGGTAGGCCTATATGACCTCTCAAAACCATGGAATGACAACTAATCTCTACATACGCGTTGTAGCATCACATTAACTTTCCTGTTCTACTATTTAGTGGGATCAAATCCGTCGTAAGGGTTTATACCAAGCAATTAGGATTGCTGCAGAGTTCCCCAACATTGATTTCAGTCTAGCATATTATGGTTTCATGGTACGATCCCTTTGTTCTTGTTCATATAGATTGTCAGCTCTAGTCATTAGGATTGCTACTGGGCAGCAGGTCAGCATTGTACATCAGCCTTCTTCAGAACTATAACAGTGTTTTTTTATTGGTCGGGTTTCTCAATTCTATTTCCCTATTTATGCTTGGTGGATGCTGATGTTGTTTTCTGTTTCCTTGGACAACTTGTAGATGTGTTTCAGAGATGCTCTGCTGGAAGTTTGCAATGAGAATTTGGTTCCATCGCGCCAACACACTTTGAAGGCCGAGCTGCAGCGACCTGGAGGCTTTTTGCAACTGGAGCGACAAGTAGGTTCTTTTTTGGTTCATAGGCGTTATTTATGTGTCTTCATTGGCTAATTAGTATCTCTTACGAAGCAAATGCTTTAATCGTCTTCCCTTGCAGTTTCGCCGGTGCACAGAGGGCATTAGTAAGGAAGTAAGTATATGTAGGGTGGTGGTGTGGTCTTGCATCGATTGGAATCCGTTATGTAGACATATATATCCTCGTGTCTGATGTCGCTCCTTTGTCTATAGGTTACGGATTGGATAGCCCAATTGTTGATTTCGCAGGAAGTTAGATTCAAGGTATGTTGTGTAGATATTGGTAGGCAGTATTGTTTCCTCCTGCATGTTTTTGTGTGTAGTATTTATTGTATCTCATTCTTTCCTATTTCAGCGCGCTTTGCCAAAGACATATGCGCAGTACGCAAGGAAGAAGCTCAAGGTTGCAGAAGCCATAGGATTGATTCCCAAGGCCAAGGCCTAGATACCAGCGTAGATGTGTTTGTTGCTGACGTGCTTATTAGCGGTTCCTTTTGCCGCCATTGCCATGTTCTTGTTGCTCCTATATATGGTTAGAGCATAAATTTGTTTACCTGCCTTTGCTCGGAGGCTTTGGCAACTTGGATGGAGCTGACCCCATGGCTGGCAGGAGAAGAGCCAACCTGGAAAGCTTTTTCGACAAAATGGCATGAGGAGGCTGTTGCTTATTTTGCACTTCACATGGGGGTTTTGGGGCTCATCGTGTGCCCCAAATCAGCTGCAGGGTTAGTCTAGAGGGCCATGGCCACCAGATACATTCCAAGCACCTGTGACCACAAACTCATACCCTTCAGTGATCAACTCAAAACTGAATGAATATGTTCAGTCCAAGCTGCTGCTTGTCTGGAAACACAAGCCAGAAAGTTCAGTAACTAGCCAATTAATACAGCGGAGCAGGTGCGGATTGATGCGGTGCAATGCAATGGCAGTGCCAGCAACCAACTAATTGAGCCATGTACCTTTTATTTGCGTATTTAACTAGTAAGTTTTCGTAAACAAGTAGCAGCAAGGTTATTATTGTTTTGTTAACTATATATATAAGGCAGACAGATAGAAGGGGTTGTGTTGCAAAATCTTGCCGGTGATCACCTATCAAGACAGACACTGGTCAACCACCTAACCTAAGTACCTAACCTAATTGGTCTGCCATGCTTTGCTCACGTGAGCTCCACTTTCTTGATCAACTATAAATGCAAATAAAACAAATAAAATACCGGTACCAAATAGTGCCCATGTTCTAGTAATTGTTTAGTTGCAATCTGAGCTTAATCCCTTTTGTCGAAAGCTTTATTTTACTACGATGATGGTGATGATGATGGTCTCATGTGTGCGGTGCAATCTTGTTTCGTCTCTGTTGTCTACATCAAACTCACCAAACAAATGTAAGGTGAGATTACTTTTTCAGTTCTTCATTCTTTCTTTTGGACGGTTCATTAAGGTGCAACCGAAAGGTTAGGTGCCATTACCACAACCAAAAGCAATGGTTGTGTGCTGTCAGGAATTGCATGCACAATCAGGTGCGACCTTTCTCGTTTTTTCAGTAAGATAAGAAAACCATATACGGCGCAAACCGACAGGGACAATATACTCTTTCATCTTATTTACTGAAAGACGTAGAGAGGTCAAACATGATCCGATTTAGTAATCTTCAATATGTGAAGCAAGAGATTGTTTGGCCGAGTTGAGAGGACAAAACACTTCCAAAAGAAAAAAGTGAGTAGAACGAATACTTGCATTATTTATTTATTTACTTTTGACATCGGTAGAAAATGTCACCTAAGATAAAATTCTTCTTTGTGGGGAGCCTTCTTGGAGTGGTCCACGGTATAGTGAAAGCCAGAAACTAGCTCAAGCTACCTATAAGAAAGAACGAGTTACGTGACATCACGTCCTACTCGTCAAATACACACATTACTTACAACATTGTCTATAATTTGATGGAATATACAGTAACACATTTCATGACAAATCGACCGTACCTTTTGTGATACCCGCAAAAAAAAAAGATCGTACCTTTTCTGAGAATGTTTCTTCCAATGAAGAATGAGAAAAATACACCGTTGTTTTTCGGTATTTAAAACAGACTCTGTTGCAAAAAATCTTTCCGGCCAGCATCTATCTAGACATTGGTCAACTGCCGAGCCTAGCTGCCCAAACTACTTGGTCTGCCATGCCGTGTTACCTCGTCATACACGTGAGCTCCGTTGTCTAGTTCATCTATCACTCCGATCCACGCAAAAACAAAACAAACCACCCACTAGTTGTTTTTGCCGAAAGCTTTGTTGTTGTTTTTTTCATAAGCAGACACGTGTGAGTTTTTTTTTTTCTTTGCAAAGTCGGTTTGTCTTTTCCTCTGTAAACAAGTGCTATATGACGTTTAACAAGTGTGCATGATTTTTTTTTGAAGAAAAGGTGAGCCTTGATTTGTTCTTTTTTTAGTGAAAGGTGAAGCATGAAATTTTGTAGTCATGATCGTGAAGGATCTACTGCCTGTGGGCGGGGGAACACGGCGCGTTTGATTACTCGTTTCGAGCGATCAGAGGAGCTTGTGATGATCGTATCTGCTCGCTCAGTGCTCCTAATCATTATATATAGTCTATCTACTAGTATGAGGAGTACTTCCCCGCATATTCTTTTAAAAAAATATTACTCTCTTTGTCCTATATCTAATATTCTTAAGAAGTTGCTCCCCACTTCTATCTATTCTTTCAACATGCACACTATCCATATCATCATCAAGCCACATCATCATCAATACTAAATAGGAGCAACCCACTAACTCATTTCTCTAAACATGTAGCCCTCCCACCTCACCAAGCTGCCACATCATCATTTATTTTGATAATTAACTTTTTTACCCATCACAGAATATTATTGCTCGCCAGATCAGTAATTCTTTTGAACAAGTCATTTTGTTTTTTGTTTCAGGGGTAACAAAATCATAAGCGAGCCTCTTTGGGCTTCCGTAACTGATGAGGCGGCGTAATAATCGATCAAGAGAAGCCCAACAGAAGCCCATCGGTCGATCTCTTCTTATCCCTGGCAGCAGAACAGGCGATGCCACCATTCACTACCCACACACCATCGATGCCCTGCAGGCTGCAGCCGACCGCTCCGGCGTTCTTCCACGCGGGCGAGCAGAGGCACCCCATGCCGCCGCATGCTCCTCTCCTTCTCCTAGCATGCGAGGACCTCAATGGAGCCGCCTCCATCGCGACATCGATCTGGCTGCCGCCTCACCTGCATCTCGATATAATCTGGGGAGAGATGGTGATGGGTGGGGGCGGCGGAGGCAGGGGAGAGGGGGAGGGAGATCCGGTGCGGAACCACCAGGCTGCAGACTCGAGGCGCCCAACCCTGGCCACCTTGACGACTCTGCCTCCTGAAGCACGACCTCCGCCACCTCCCTGCTGCAAAGAAGCGACGATGCTGCCGCCTCTCAACAATCGACTTCCCGTGCTCCCGCAAAAAAAACCTTCAGATAGTGGAGCGGCATCGCTCCCATAGTTTTCAACATCAGGTTGGTGTCTGCACCTTTGCTCCAAAATTGTCTCATGGCTGCCAGGTCATGCAAAGTTAATCCGACGTTCCCTCTTGCATTATATTGATCTCAACAGAACATGCATTGTATCATAATTGTAGGATTACTGATGCATACCATTGTGATTATTTTAATGTTGTCATAGGTCTGTTCTCTTTTACATCAGAAAAGACTAGTTTCAAAGGAAATTTAGATTTACTCAAGGATTGAGGATAAGGTAACTGGTGACTTCTGCCCTTTTGGCAGGCGTCACAAACATGCTTATTGCTATCGTTATTGACACACGGGAGTTTATTCTCACTAAGAATCTTCCTAACAACAATGGAAGAAGGATGACCTAAACGTCTATGCCACCAATCCAGAGGTGGTTTGGTGACATTGAGCACATGCTTCTGGATGTTTCCCCCGGTGTGTTTGACAAGATAGAGCCCTCTTCTACCCCTGCCTCGAAGTAGAACCTTCCTCGTTTCCAGATCCTTGATGAGAAAAAAATGAGGGTGAATTTCAACAATAGTATTATTGTCAAGAGCAAGTTTACTTGCGGAAATCAAATCTTTTGTTGCCTCCAAAACATGAAGAACATCTTTTAGATGAAGATTACGATCTCGGGTAGAAATAGTTGCATAACCAATATGATCAATGGACATACCTGATCCGTTTGCAGTATGAATTTGATCACCGCCCGTGTACCTCTCCTGGACGGTCAGCTTCTCCAGATTGCTTGTAATATGGTCGGTTGCACCACTATCCATGTACCAGTTGGTGTCAACCCCATACTGATGAGCAGCCATGTTGGCCGAGCGCTCCTCTCCTCCCTGATATGAAGAGTCGTAGCGCTTCCAGTACTTCCAAGCAGGGTGGCCAACTTTTCCACAGATCTGGCACACCGGCTTGGCAGAGGAGTTTTTGTTGTAGTTTCCCCTGCCTCCTGAGTTGCCTCGACCACAGCCGTGGTCACCACCACGGCCACGGTCACCACCGCCGCCTGGTTTGTTGTTGAAGCCGCGACCACCGCCGCGATCACCGTTGCCGATGGAGTTGTTGTTCTTGTTGAAGCCACGCACACGCGCCGCCGCATTTGCGGACGACTGAGAGGACCCGCCGCGGAGATTCAGGCGAGTCTCAAAACTCAGAAGCTGTGAGAACAGCTCCGGGATCTTGACAGGTTCAACCCTAGAACACATGGCCGACACCACTGGGTCGTACTCCTCATCCAGTCCAGCAAGAATGTGGGAGATCACCTCTTCCTCGTCCAAGGCCTTCCCTGAAGCAGTTAGTTCATCACACAGGGTTCGGACCTTACCAACATACTCTATGATCGTGGAGTTGCCCTTCTGAAGATTGGCTAGGGAAATTCTGACGTTAACGGTCTGTGCCCCGGTGTGTGACGCAAGCATCCCTTGCACCGTGTTCCATAGCTCGGCCGCGGTGTGGCAGGTTGCCACTTGGACGGCCATCTCACGCGGCAGTGTAGTCAGCAGGTATGAGAAAACCTGCTGATCCCGCGCGTACCACACACACCAAACTCTAGGTTCGGCGCCTTCGTCTTGGTTTTGCTGTCATCGCCGGTGACCTTAATGATTGTGGGCGGAGGCGGTTGTTCGATGTTGAGGAAGCTTGCCATCTGCGCTCCCCTGATGGCTGAGAGCACCGTGGCGCGCCATAAGACCTCGTTCCCTCTCGTAAGCTTCTCGATTGCGTTGTGTGCAAACGGAGACGAGGGGAAGGAATTTGCAGAGGAAGAGCTCACCATGGATGAACCCGAGGTAGGCTCTGATTACCATGAAAGAAAAGAGGTGAAGCGTATACCTCCTGGCAGGGACGCGTGCGTGTTAAATAGCAAGACAAGATTACATCGGTTGCAAGTTGTTGTGTTAGCTTGACCCCTCATCCAAGACTATACAAGATAAGGATCTCTAATCTCCAACAACCCGCGCAAGTTACAACACACGCACACAAGTTACACCCCGTGACAAATGTCACGTTACAACTACAACCATATCATTTAACATGTAAAGGGTTCAGTATATCAATTCGTTGAACTTTGTTGCTATATCAATTCTATGAAATGTACATGATTTTACTTTTGTTCGTGGTGTAGACTCATTGGATTATTCCATTTTTTGTCAATTTGATTGTGGGGATGACCCAAAATTTTCCAAAGGAGTAGTGAAGTGGGTGCTCAAATCTTCATCCTTCGGTTGCTTTAAAATGATTTGGCATCTCCAAGTAATGTTCGCTTCTTATTGTGAGTAGCATGGGGCAAATCTTCATGGATACTGTAGAGAACCACAACATTGAGGGCGTTCTCCTTTGCTAATTGGCCATTACCAATCAAGGTGTCATCAGTTTTGTGACCATGTTTATTACTCTCACTTACGATTTTGTTGCCTTTCACTTGTGGTCTGGCAAGGGATCTTTTATGTATGGTCTCATGGCAGTATTGTTTTTCTAATTGTATAATTCATCTATGCTGAGAAATAAATGCAAAAAAATAAAAAAAGTGGGCTGTGTTCTTGCTCCGTCCTACTACTTGATGCATCTGTCTTTTATCCTCCCATTTCATGACGTCATGTGATCAATCTTTTTGTTGGGAACAGTAATACATCTATTGCTATTTTGTATAACTATGAGCTTCCTTATTGACATCCAGCATTACTAATCCAGCAGGGCTCCTGATTCCATGGTGTGCCTTAGTCTTTTGGCGGGCATATTAAAAGTTGAGGGATCTTTTATTCCATTTCAATTTGCTTTGGAAATGTTCTGCCAGCTCAAGTACTCATGTCAAGGAATATAGCTGTATTTTCCTTGGAATTTTCTTTTGCCTTAATGCTAATGGAGAACATGCAACCAAATTCTTGGAGGGATAAAGATTGTTAAAGAATAGATAAACAAACTATTTTCCATGGAAATTGCTATTCAAAGACTTGGTGCATTTGGGAAGTATGTAATGACCAAGTCTTTGATAATGTACTTCTAAATTTTGGTTGGTGCAAAATTCTCGTTATTAGCACCTAAACATAGAATTGTACTGGACTGTGAAAAGTAAATTTCTCTTTCCCCTTGAACTCATAACATTATTCCATGTGACTGAAAGAGTAATCTGATCATCAAAATCATCATTCTATATAATCATCCATGTTTATTTTTTGACCATACATTCCCGCAGCAATGCATGGGGAATCATCTAGTTATAAAAACATTTTGACACTACACTAATTGTATGTTTTATCACTTCCTCCTTGCGAGGAGTATATATATTAACTGTGTGTTTTACCACTTTGGCCAACAGCATGGAACGCAAGCAAGCAGTTGCTGTGCTTGAGGCTCGAGCATAAGAGCAACTCCAACTGGCGGACACAAACTATTGGCATGTGTCCGTTTAGGTCGAATGTGCTGTAATTTTGTCTATTTTGGGTCTAGCCCAATAGCAGTTTCAGAAATTCCTAATAAATCTTAAAGGCCCACGCAGCCCATTCGTGCAAGGCAAGAGATGGGACTAAAGTTTAGTCCCACACTGCTAGTTTAGAGGGAGTTGGACCTCTTTATAAGGGAGGTTCTTACTCCACATGAGAGGGACATCCACACGCGCTCCTCCTCCGCCGCCCGCCTCGCCATGCCACCGCGGGTTGCGGGAATGAACCGAGCCGATGTCTTTCGCGTGAAACGTTTTTGCTGTAGTGGAGATTGAATACGAACGGCGCACCTCTTCGCCTGCTGCCTATTCATTTCGTCTCCCTTGTTCTTTTCAGCTCCCGGCGCAGCCTCTCGCCTCCTTCTCTTGCGCCTATAAAAGGGAGGTCACTCCTCCCAGAGAGACGCACCAAAACAAAACAACCCTCTCGCCTCCAAGTTCCTGATCACTGAGCTACTACTATGATCTTCCCCATCCCTGCTTGCGGCGTGCACCGCAGGTCGGGACAGTAGGCCTCCGAAACCGCACCTTTTGAGTCCTGTATAGGAGAAGGGTGATAAGGTTTTTCGGGAGCGCTTAGCGCGACTACTGACTTCTTCGTCACGGACGCCCCGGACTCCGACAACTACTTCCCCGACGATGACTTCTTTCCCGACGTCGACAACCTCCTCGACGACATGGCTGGCGAGGACACCGACCCCAAGTCCAGTGCTACTGCTGCTGCAGCCCTGTATGTGCTCCTCTCCTTTCTGTTCGAGGTCTTGCCACAGTTCCTGGTTTTGGTGTTTGTCCTAGATATGTTAGATTCTACTTCATATATGAAACTTGCCCTATTGTCTGCCCTAGATAAGCTTGATTACAGTTCATATATGCCCATGTTATTTACCTTCTCTCTATCAAATCACATGACTAGTTTTATGCCTATGATATTAGTCATGCTTTATCTAATATTTCTGTTCATAAAATCATTCGGTAAATTTCTCATATTGCCAACAATCCAAAAACCTCATTATAGGCAATTTACCCCGAGTGGTTTTGCTGCTTCCATGAAACCTCCTATGTTTGAGGGTATCCACTATAAGAGGTGGCGCGTGAGAGCAGTCTTATGGTTTCAAACCATGAGTTGCTATGACGCCACTCTTGGCAAACCTAAAGGAGAGTTTGATGCTCAACATGCACAAGCTTTTCAGAAAATGGATACTCTGTTTAAGGCTGCTCTCTTGAGTGTTCTTGGTGAGAACATAGTTGATGCTTATGCGTCAATTGATAATGGAAAATATATGTGGGATGCACTCAAGGCCAAGTTTGGGGTCTCGGATGCTGGCACTGAGTTATACATCATGGAGCAATTCTATGATTACAGGATGACTAAAGAGCGCTCCGTGGTTGAGCATACTCATGAGATACAGTCATTTGCTAGAGAACTTGAGCACTTCAATTGTATGCAACCGGACAAGTTTGTTGCCGGAGGCATCATCACTAAGCTTCCTCCTTCGTGGAGGAACTTTGCTACCTTACTGAAGCATAAGAGGTAGGAGTTTTCCGTTCCAGATCTCATTAGTACTCTTGATGTGGAAGAAAAGGCGAGAGCAAAGGACACACGTGCTCGAGGTATTGAGGGAGGATCTAGTGCCAATCTGGTACAGAAGAAGAACTTCCAGCCCCACAAGTTCAAGAACAAGGGCAAGTTTGATGGTAAAGCAAAGTTTGATGGAAAGAACAAGGTTGTGCAACACACGAACTTCAAGAAGAAGAATGACAAGAAGAAAGGTGTTTGTCATGTGTGTGGGGATCCTGATCATTGGGCTCCTAGTTTCCCTAATCGCTATGACAAGCGTCATCCTGGGAAAGGCGGCAAGACCGCTAATGTTGTCATTGGAGACACTGACATGAAGGATGTTGGGTATGGTATATTTCCCACTGTTCTTTCAGTATGTCATTCTCCTGATTGGTTGATTGACACGGGTGCTAATGTGCATGTATGCGGTGATATTTCCATGTTTTCGTCTTATCAGACCGCAGGGACTTCAACCGTGCTGATGGGCAATGGTTCAAGTGCTTCTGTTCGTGGTGTTGGCACGGTCGATCTGAAGTTTACTTCGGGGAAGATCGTGCTGCTGAAGAACGTGCATTATGTCCCCTTCGTCAATAAAAATCTTGTTAGCGGATCTCTTCTGTGTAGAGATGGCTACAAGTTTGTCTTTGAGTCGAATAAATTTGTAATATCCAAGTATGGAACCTTTGTTGGTAAAGGGTATGAGTCAGGAGGTCTGTTTCGTTTATCCTTATCAGACGTTTGCAATAAAGTTGTTAATCATATTTGCAACAATAATGAATCAAATGTGTGGCATTCACGTCTTTGTCATGTTAACTTTGGTTGCATGTCGCGACTAGCGAAGTTGAACTTAATCCCTAGTTTCACCACTGTCAAGGGATCCAAGTGTCAAGTGTGTGTGCAAGCTAAGCAACCTCGTAAGTCTCATGTGACTGCGGAAACAAGAAATCTTGCACCACTAGAACTCATACACTCAGATCTATGTGAAATGAATGGTGTTTTGACAAAAGGTGGAAAGAAATATTTCATGACGTTAATTGATGACTCCACTAGATACTGCCGTGTGTATCTTCTGAAATCTAAGGATGAGGCTTTGAACTTTTTCAAGATCTATAAAGCTGAAGTGGAAAACCAACTTGATCAGAAAATCAAGAGGCTTAGGTCCGACCGTGGTGGAGAGTATTTTTTTCAATGAATTTGATGCTTTTTATGCGGAACATGGTATAATCCATGAGAGGACGTCTCCCTATTCACCTCAGTCAAATGGGGTGGCCGAAAGAAAGAACCGTACTCTAACAGATTTGGTTAACGCCATGTTAGACACATCGGGTCTCTCCAAGGCATGGTGGGGGGAGGCGATATTGACTGCATGTCATGTCCTAAACCGAGTTCCCACAAAGAATAAAGAGATAAATCAATTCGAGGAATGGGAGAAGAAAATATTAAAACTCTCTTATCTATGAACCTGGGGTTGTTTGGCGAAAGTCAATGTGCCAATTCCAAAGAAGCGCAAGCTTGGACCAAAGACCGTGGATTGTGTTTTCCTGGGGTATGCTTTTCATAGCATTGGTTATAGATTCTTGGTTGTGAAGTCTGAGGTACCTGGCATGCATGTCGGTACGATCATGGAGTCGAATGATGCGACTTTCTTTGAAGATATCTTTCCCATGAAGGATATGGCTACATCATCTAATCAGGAGATGCCTAGTTCATCGAATCAGGAACCAGTTACAATTACTGAACCTGCCATTTTGATGGAACACTTTGAAAATCATGTGGAGGAGAACAATGTAGTTCCTACTAGGAGCAAGAGACAGAGGACTGCAAAGTCCTTTGGTGATGATTTTCTTGTGTATCTCATAGATGACACTCCCAGTTCTATTTCAAAGGCCTATGCATCTGAAGATGCTGACTGCTGGAAGGAAGCGGTTTGTAGTGAGATGGATTCCATCTTGGCGAATGAAACTTGGCAGATAACTGATCGTCCTTATGGGTGCAAACCTATAGGATGCAAATGGGTATTCAAAAAGAAGCTTAGGCCTGATGGTACTATTAAAAAGTACAAGGCTCGGCTCATGGCTAAGGGTTATACGCAAAAGGAAGGTGAAGACTTCTTTGATACTTACTCACCTGTGGCTCGACTGACCACTATTCGAGTTCTACTTTCACTAGCTGCCTCACTTGGTCTTCTCGTTCATCAAATGGATGTTAAGACTACTTTCCTAAATGGAGAGTTGGATGAGTAAATTTATATGGAACAACTAGATGGGATTGTACTAGGTGGTCAGGAAGGAAAAGTGTGCAAGTTGCTGAAGTTTTTGTATGGACTCAAGCAAGCACCCAAGCAGTGGCATGAGAAGTTTGAAAGAACTTTAACAACTGCAGGCTTTGTTGTAAAAGAAGCTAAAAATGTGTGTACTATCGCCATGGTGGGGGCGGGGGAGTTATTCTTTGCTTGTATGTTGATGGCATGCTGATTTTCGGAACAAATCTGCGTGTTATTAAGGAGGTCAAGGATTTCCTATCTCGTTGTTTTGAGATGAAGGATTTAGGAGTGGCTGATGTCATTCTGAACATCAAGTTGTTGAGAGATGATGATGGTGGGATTACATTGCTTCAATCTCACTATATGGAAAAGATCTTGAGTCGCTTTGGCTATAGTGACTGCAAGCCCTCTCCAACACCATATTGAAGGAAATATGCCCTAGAGGCAATAATAAAGTTATTATTTATTTCCTTATATCATGATAAATGTTTATTATTCATGCTAGAATTGTATTAACCGGAAACATAATACATGTGTGAATACATAGAAAAACAGAGTGTCACTAGTATGCCTCTACTTGACTAGCTCGTTGATCAAAGATGGTTATGTTTCCTAGCCATAGACATGAGTTGTCATTTCATTAACGGGATCACATCATTAGGAGAATGATGTGATTGACTTGACCCATTCCGTTAGCTTAGCACTTGATCGTTTAGTTTGTTGCTATTGCTTTCTTCATAACTTATACATGTTCCTATGACTATGAGATTATGCAACTCCCGTTTACCGGAGGAACACTTTGTGTGCTACCAAAGGTCACAACGTAACTGGGTGATTATAAAGGTGCTCTACAGGTGTCTCCGAAGGTACTTGTTGGGTTGGCGTATTTCGAGATTAGGATTTGTCACTCCAATTGTCGGAGAGGTATCTCTGGGCCCTCTCAGTAATGCACATCACTCAAGCCTTGCAAGCATTGCAACTAATAAGTTAGTTGCGGGATAATGTATTACGGAACGAGTAAAGAGACTTGCCGGTAACGAGATTGAACTAGGTATTGAGATACCGATGATCGAATCTCGGGCAAGTAACATACCGATGACAAAGGGAACAACGTATGTTGTTATGCAGTCTGACCGATAAAGATCATCGTAGAATATGTAGGAGCCAATATGAGCATCCAGGTTCCGCTATTGGTTATTGACCGGAGACGTGTCTCAGTCATGTCTACATAGTTCTCAAACCCGTAGGGTCCGCACGCTTAAAGTTCGGTGACGATCATAATTAGGGTTTTTGTGTTTTGATGTACCGAAGGTTGTTCGGAGTCCCGGATGTGATCACGGACATGAGGAGGTGTCTCGAAATGGTCGAGACATAAAGATTGATATATTGGAAGCCTATATTTGGATATCGAAATCGTTCCGGATGAAATCGGGATTTTACCGGAGTATCGGGGGGTTACCGGACCCCCCCCCCCCGGGGGGGTTAATGGGCCTACATGGGCCCTAAGGGAGAAGAGGAGGGCCGGACAGGGCAGGCCGCGCGCCCCCTCCCCCCTAGTCCGAATAGGACAAGGAAGGGGGGGCGGCGCCCCCCTTTCCTCTTTCCCCCTTCCCCTTTCCTTCTCCAACAAGGCAAGAGGGGGGAGTCCTACTCCCGGTGGGAGTAGGACTCCTCCGGGCGCACCCCTAGGGGCCGGCCGCACCTCCCCCCTCCCTCCTTTATATACGGGGGCAAGGGGGCACCCCATGACACACAAGTTGATCTTCGTGATCGTTCCTTTGCCGTGTGCGGTGCCCCCTTCCACCATATTCCACCTCGGTCATATCGTAGCGGTGCTTAGGCGAAGCCCTGCGTCGGTGGAACATCATCACCGTCATCACGCCGTCGTGCTGATGAAACTCTCCCTCAACACTCGGCTGGATCGGAGCTCGACGGATGTCACCGAGTTGAACGTGTGCAGAACTCGGAGGTGCCGTACGTTCGGTACTTGGATCGGTCGGATCGGGAAGACATACGACTACTTTCTCTATGTTGTGTCAACGCTTCCGTTGCCGGTCTACGAGGGTACGTAGACAACACTCTCCCCTCTCGTTGCTATGCATCACCATGATTTTGCGTGTGCGTAGGAATTTTTTTGAAATTACTACGTTCCCAACAGTGGTATCAGAGCCAGGTTTTATGTGTTGATGTTATATGCACGAGTAGAACACAAGTGAGTTGTGGGTGATATAAGTCATACTGCTTACCAGCATGTCATACTTTGGTTCGGCGGTATTGTTGGATGAAGCGGCCTGGGCCGACATTACGCGTACGCTTACGCGAGACTGGTTCTACCGACGTGCTTTGCACATAGGTGGCTGGCGGGTGTCAGTTTCTCCAACTTTAGTTGAATCGAGTGTGGCTACGCCCGGTCCTTGCGAAGGTTAAAACAGCACCAACTTGACAAACTATCGTTGTGGTTTTGATATGTAGGTAAGAACGGTTCTTGCTAAGCCCGTAGCAGCCACGTAAAACTCAACAAAGTAGAGGACGTCTAACTTGTTTTTGCAGGGCATGTTGTGATGTGATATGGTCAAGACATGATGCTATATTTTATTGTATGAGATGATCATGTTTTGTAACCGAGTTATCGGCAAGTGGCAGGAGCCATATGGTTGTCGCTTTATTGTATGCAATGTAATCGCGTTGTAATGCTTTACTTTATCACTAAGCGGTAGCGATAGTCGTGGAAGCATAAGATTGGCGAAATGACAATGATGCTACGATGGAGATCAAGGTGTCGCGCCGGTGACGGTGATGATCATGACGGTACTTCGGAGATGGAGATCACAAGTACAAGATGATGATGGCGATATCATATCACTTATATTGATTGCATGTGATGTTTATCTTTTATGCATCTTATCTTGCTTTGATTGACGGTAGCATTATAAGATGATCTCTCACTAAATTTCAAGATAAAAGTGTTCTCCCTGAGTATGCACCATTGCCAAAGTTCGTCGTGCCCAGACACCACGTGATGATCGGGTGTGATAAGCTCTACGTCCATCTACAACAGGTGCAAGCCAGTTTTGCACACGCAGAATACTCAAGTTAAACTTGACGAGCCTAGCATATGCAGATATGGCCTCGGAACACTGAGACCGAAAGGTTGAGCGTGAATCATATAGTAGATATGGTCAGCATATTGATGTTCACCATTGAAAGCTACTCCATTTCGCGTGATGATCGGTTATGGTTTAGTTGATTTGGATCACGTGATCACTTAGAAGATTAGAGGGATGTCATTCTAAGTGGGAGTTCTTAAGTAATATGATTAATTGAACTTAGATTTATCATGAACTTAGTACATGATAGTATCTTGCTTGTCTATGTTTGATTGTAGATAGATGGCCCGTGTTGTTGTTCCGTTGAATTTTAATGCGTTCCTTGAGAAAGCAAAGTTGAAAGATGATGGTAGAAATTACATGGACTGGGTCCATAACTTGAGGATTATCCTCATTGCTGCACAGAAGAATTATGTCCTGGAAGCACCGCTGGGTGCCAGGCCTGCTGCTGGAGCAACACCAGATGTTATGAACGTCTGGCAGAGCAAAGCTGATGACTACTCGATAGTTCAGTGTGCCATGATTTACGGCTTAGAATCGGGACTTCAACGACGTTTTGAACGTCATGGAGCATATGAGATGTTCCAGGAGTTGAAGTTAATATTTCAAGCAAATGCCCGGATTGAGAGATATGAAGTCTCCAATAAGTTCTATAGCTGCAAGATGGAGGAGAATAGTTCTGTCAATGAACATATACTCAAAATGTCTGGATATCATAATCACTTGACTCAACTGGGAGTTAATCTTCCTGTTGATAGTGTCATTGACAGAGTTTTTCAATCACTGCCACCAAGCTACAAGAGCTTCGTGATGAACTATAACATGCAAGGGATGGATAAGACGATTCCCGAGCTCTTCGCAATGCTAAAGGCTGCGGAGGTAGAAATCAAGAAGGAGCATCAAGTGTTGATGGTCAACAAGACCGCCAGTTTCAAGAAAAAGGGGCAAAGGGAAGAAGAAGGGGAACTTCAAGAAGAACAACAAGCAAGTTGCTGCTCAGGAGAAAGAAACCCAAATCTGGACCTAAGCCTGAAACTGAGTGCTTCTACTACAAGCAGACTAGACACTGGAAGCGGAACTACCCCAAGTATTTGGCGGATAAGAAGGATGGCAAGGTGAACAAAGGTATATGTGATATACATGTTATTGATGTGTACCTTACTAGAGCTCGCAGTAGCACCTGGGTATTTGATACTGGTTCTGTTGCTAATATTTGCAACTCGAAACAAGGACTACAGATTAAGCGAACACTGGCGAAGGACGAGGTGACGATGCGCGTGGGAAATGGTTCCAAAGTCGACGTGATCGCAGTCAGCACGCTACCTCTACATCTACCTTCGGGGTTAGTATTAGACCTAAATAATTTTTATTTGGTGCCAGCGTTGAGCATGAACATTATATCTGGATCTTGTTTGATACGAGACGGTTATTCATTTAAATCAGAGAATAATGGTTGTTCTATTTATATGAGTAATGTATTTTATGGTCATGCACCCTTGAAGAGTGGTCTATTTTTGATGAATCTCGATAGTAGTGATACACATATTCATAATGTTGAAACCAAAAGATGCAGAGTTGATAATGATAGTGCAACTTATTTGTGGCACTGCCGTTTAGGTCATATCTGTGTAAAGCGCATGAAGAAACTCCATACTAATGGACTTTTGGAATCACTTGATTATAAATCACTTGGTACTTGCAATCATGCCTCATGGGCAAGATGACTAAAACGTCGTTCTCCGGTACTATGGAGAGAGCAACAGATTTGTTGAAAATCATACATACAGATGTATGTGGTTCGATGAATGTTGAGGCTCGTGGCGGATATCGTTATTTTCTCACCTTCACAGATGATTTAAGCAGATATGGGTATATCTACTTAATGAAGCATAAGTCTGAAACATTTGAAAAGTTCAAAGAATTTCAGAGTGAAGTTGAAAATCATCGTAACAAGAAAAAAAAGTTTCTATGATCTGATCGTGGAGGAGAATATTTGAGTTACGAGTTTGGTCTACATTTGAAACAATGCAGAATAGTTTCGCAACTCACGCCACCCGGAACACCACAGCGTAATGGTGTGTCCGAATGTCGTAATCGTATTTTACTAGATATGGTGCGATCTATGATGTCTCTCACTGATTTACCGCTATCGTTTTGGGGTTATGCTTTAGAGACGGCTGCATTCACGTTAAATAGGGCACCATCGAAATCCGTTGAGACGACGCCTTATGAACTGTGGTTTGGCAAAAAACTAAAGTTGTCGTTTCTGAAAGTTTGGGGCTGCGATGCTTATGTGAAAAAGCTTCAACCTGATAAGCTCGAACCCAAATTGGAGAAATGTGTCTTCATAGGATACCCAAAGGAGACTGTTGGGTACACCTTCTATCACAGATCCGAAGGCAAGACATTCGTTGCTAAGAATGGATCCTTTCTAGAGAAGGAGTTTCTCTCGAAAGAAGTGAGTGGGAGGAAATTAGAAGTTGATGAGGTAACTGTACCTGCTCCTTTATTTGAAAGTAGTACATCACATAAACCGGTTTCTGTGACACCTATACCAATTAGTGAGGAAGCTAATGATAATGATCATGAAACTTCAGATCAAGTTTCTACCGAACCTCGTAGATCAACCAGAGTAAGATCCGCACCAGAGTGGTACGGTAATCCTGTTCTGGAAGTCATGCTACTGGATCATGATGAACCTATGAACTATGAAGAAGCGATGGTGAGCTCAGATTCCGCAAAATGGCTAGAAGCCATGAAATCTGAGATGGGAGCCATGTATGAGAACAAAGTGTGGACTTTGGTTGACTTGCCCGTTGATCGGCAAGCAATTTAGAATAAATGGATCTTCAAGAAGAAGACTGACGCTGATGGTAATGTTACTGTCTACAAAGCTCGACTTGTTGCGAAAGTTTTTCGACTAGTTCAAGGGATTGACTACGATGAGACCTTCCAACCCGTAGCGATGCTTAAGTCTGTCCGAATCATGTTAGCAATTGCCGCATTTTATGATTATGAAATTTGGCAGATGGATGTCAAAACTGCATTCTTGAATGGATTTCTGGAAGAAGAGTTGTATATGATGCAACCGGAAGGTTTTGTCGATCCAAAGGGAGCTAACAAAGTGTGCAAGCTCCAGCGATCCATTTATGGACTGGTGCAAGCCTCTCGGAGTTGGAATATACGCTTTGATAGTGTGATCAAAGCATTTGGTTTTGTACAGACTTTTGGAGAAGCCTGTATTTACAAGAAAGTGAGTGGGAGCTCTGTAGCATTTCTGATATTATATGTAGATGACATTTTACTGATTGGAAATGATATAGAATTTCTGGATAGCATAAAGGGATACTTGAATAAGAGTTTTTCAATGAAAGACCTCGGTGAAGCTGCTTACATATTGGGCATTAAGATCTATAGAGATAGATCAAGACGCTTAATTGGACTTTCACAAAGCACATACCTTGACAAAGTTTTGAAGAAGTTCAAAATGGATCAAGCAAAGAAAGGGTTCTTGCCTGTGTTACAAGGTGTGAAGTTGAGTAAGACTCAATGTCCGACCACCGCAGAAGATAGAGAGAAAATTAAAGATGTTCCCTATGCTTCAGCCATAGGCTCTATCATGTATGCAATGCTGTGTACCAGACCTGATGTGTGCCTTGCTATAAGTCTAGCAGGGAGGTACCAAAGTAATCCAGGAGTGGATCACTGGACAGCGGTTAAGAACATCCTGAAGTACCTGAAAAGGACTAAGGATATGTTTCTCATATATGGAGGTGACAAAGAGCTCATCGTAAATGGTTACGTAGATGCAAGCTTTGACACTGATCCGGACGATTCTAAATCACAAACCGGATACGTGTTTATATTGAACGGTGGAGCTGTCAGTTGGTGCAGTTCTAAACAAAGTGTCGTGGCGAGCGGAGTATATAGCTGCTTCGGAAGCAGCAAATGAAGGAGTTCATATCCGATCTAGGTGTCATACCTAGTGCATCGGGTCCAATGAAAATCTTTTGTGACAATACTGGTGCAATTGCCTTGGCGAAGGAATCCAGATTTCACAAGAGAACCAAGCACATCAAGAGACGCTTCAATTCCATTCGGGATTTAGTCCAAGTGGGAGACATAGAAATTTGCAAGATACATACGAATCTGAATGTTGCAGACCCGCTGACTAAGCCTCTTCCACGAGCAAAACATGATCAGCACCAAGGCTCCATGGGTGTAAGAATCATTACTATGTAGTCTAAATTATTGACTATAGTGCAAGTGGGAGACTGAAGGAAATATGCCCTAGAGGCAATAATAAAGTTATTATTTATTTCCTTATATCATGATAAATGTTTATTATTCATGCTAGAATTGTATTAACCAGAAACATAATACATGTGTGAATACATAGATAAACAAAGTGTCACTAGTATGCCTCTACTTGACTAGCTCGTTGATCAAAGATGGTTATGTTTCCTAGCCATAGACATTAGTTGTCATTTCATTAACGGGATCACATCATTAGAAGAATGATGTGATTGACTTGACCCATTCCGTTAGCTTAGCACTTGATCGTTTAGTTTGTTGCTATTGCTTTCTTCATAACTTATACATGTTCCTATGTTATAAGATTATGCAACTCCCGTTTACTAGAGGAACACTTTGTGTGCTACCAAAGGTCACAACGTAACTGGGTGATTATAAAGGTGCTCTACAGGTGTCTCCGAAGGCACTTGTTGGGTTGGCGTATTTCGAGATTAGGATTTGTCACTCCGATTGTCGGAGAGGTATCTCTGGGCCCTCTCGGTAATGCACATCACTCAAGCCTTGCAAGCATTGCAACTAATAAGTTAGTTGCAGGATGATGTATTACGGAACGAGTAAAGAGACTTGCCAGTAACGAGATTGAACTAGGTATTGAGATACCGACGATCGAATCTCGGGCAAGTAACATATCGATGACAAAGGGAACAACGTATGTTGTTATGCGGTCTGACCGATAAAGATCTTCGTAGAATATGTAGGAGCCAATATGAGCATCCAGGTTCTGCTATTGGTTATTGACCGGAGATGTGTCTCGGTCATGTCTACATAGTTCTTGAACCCGTAGGGTCCGCACGCTTAAAGTTCGGTGACGATCGTAATTAGGGTTTTTGTGTTTTGATGTACCGAAGGTTGTTCGGAGTCCCGGATGTGATCACGGACATGACGAGGAGTCTCGAAATGGTCGAGACATAAAGATCGATATATTGGAAGCCTATATTTGGATATCGGAATCGTTCCGGATGAAATCGGGATTTTACTGGAGTACCGGGGGGTTACTGGAACCCCCCCCCCCCGCCCCGGGGGGGGGGGGGTTAATGTGCCTACATGGGCCCTAAGGGAGAAGAGGAGGGCCGGCCAGGGCAGGCCGCGCGCCCCCTCCCCCCTAGTACGAATAGGACAAGGAAGGGGGGGCGGCGCCCCCCTTTCCTCTTTCCCCCTTCCCCTTTCCTTCTCCAACAAGGCAAGAGGGGGGAGTCCTACTCCCGGTGGGAGTAGGACTCCTCCAGGCATACCCCTAGGGGCCGGCCGCACCTCCCCCCTCCCTCCTTTATATACGGGGGCAAGGGGGCACCCCATGACACACAAGTTGATCTTCGTGATCGTTCCTTAGCCGTGTGCGGTGCCCCCTTCCACCATATTCCACCTCGGTCATATCGTAGCGGTGCTTAGGCAAAGCCCTGCGTCGGTAGAACATCATCACCGTCATCACGCCGTCGTGCTGACGAAACTCTCCCTCAACACTCGGCTAGATCGGAGCTCGAGGGACGTCACCGAGTTGAACGTGTGCAGAACTCGGAGGTGCCGTACATTCGATACTTGGATTGGTCGGATCGGGAAGACATACGACTACTTACTCTATGTTGTGTCAACGCTTCTGTTGCCGGTCTACGAGGGTACGTAGACAACACTCTCCCCTCTTGTTGCTATGCATCACCATGATCTTGAGTGTGCGTAGGAATTTTTTTGAAATTACTACGTTCCCAAAACATATCATGTGAGTGTGTTACTTCGAAAGAATCGAAGAATTGCTAGAGATCAATTGAAATATTCTCAGATTATTGGCTCACTTATGTACTTTGCCAGTGCTACAAGACTTGACATCTCTTTTGCTGTTAGCAAACTGAGTCGGTTTGTCTCAAAACCAGGAGATGTGCATTGGAAAGCTCTAGAGAGAGTTTTGCGTTATTTGAAAGGCACTGTGAATTATGGAATTCACTACACCGGGCACCCAAAGGTGCTTGAAGGGTATAGTGACTCAAACAGGATATCAGATGCTGATGAGATAAAGGCCACGAGCGGTTATGTATTCACTCATGGAGGTGGTGCTGTTTCTTGGAAGTCTTGCAAGCAGACCATCTTAACGAGATCAACAATGGAAGCAGAACTCACAGCACTAGATACAGCTACGGTCGAAGCAGATTGGCTTCGTCGGCTCTTGAATGACTTGCCGGTTATTCAGAAACCTGTACTGGGTATCCTAATGAACTGGGACAATCAAACTGTAATCACGAAAGTGAGCAGCTCAAAGGATAACATGAAGTCATCAAGACACGTTGATAACCCACAAGTATAGGGGATCACAACAGCTTTCAAGGGTAGAGTATTCAACCCAAATTTATTGATTCGACACAAGGGGAGCCAAAGAATATTCTCAAGTATTAGCAGCTGAGTTGTCAATTCAACCACACCTGGAAACTTAGTATCTGCAGCAAAGTGTTTAGTAGCAAAGTAATATGATAGTAGTGGTAGTGGCAACAAAAGTAAAGACAGCAAAAGTAATGTTTTTGGTATTTTGTAGTGATTGTAACAGTAGCAACGGAAAAGTAAATAAGCATAAACCAGTATATGGAAAACTCGTAGGCACCGGATCAGTGATGGATAATTATGCCGGATGTGGTTCATCATGTAACAGTCATAACATAGGGTGACACAGAACTAGCTCCAGTTCATCAATGTAATGTAGGCATGTATTCCGTATATAGTCATACGTGCTTATGGAAAAGAACTTGCATGACATCTTTTGTCCTACCCTCCCGTGGCAGCGGGGTCCTATTGGAAACTAAGGGATATTAAGGCCTCCTTTTAATAGAGAACCGGAACAAAGCATTAGCACATAGTGAATACATGAACTCCTCAAACTATGGTCATCACCGGGAGTGGTCCCGATTATTGTCACTTCGGGGTTGCCGGATCATAACACATAGTAGGTGACTATAGACTTGCAAGATAGTATCAAGAACTCACATATATTCATGAAAACATAATAGGTTCAGATCTGAAATCATGGCATTCGGGCCCTAGTGACAAGCATTAAGCATAGCAAAGTCATAGCAACATCAATCTCAGAACATAGTGGATACTAGGGATCAAACCCTAACAAAACTAACTCGATTACATGATAAATCTCATCCAACCCATCACCGTCCAGCAAGCCTACGATGCAATTACTCACGCACGGCGGTGAGCATCATGAAATTGGTGATGGAGGATGGTTGATGATGACGATGGCGATGAATCCCCCTCTCTGGAGCCCTGAACGGACTCCAGATCAGCCCTCCCAAGAGGTTTTAGGGCTTGGCGGCGGCTCCGTATCGTAAAACGCGATGATTTCTTCTCTCTGATTTTTTCCTCTCCGAAAGCAAATATATAGAGTTGGAGTTGGCGTCGGAGGGTCAACAGGGGGCCCACGAGGTAGGGGGGCGCGCCCCCACCCTCGTGGAAAGGGCGTGGGCCCCCTGGTCTTCATATTTGGCGAGGATTTTTTATTAATTTTTCTAAGACCTCCCGTGGAGTTTCAGGTCATTCCGAGAATATTTGTTTTCTGCACATAAAACAACATCATGGTAATTCTGCTGAAAACAGCGTCAGTCCGGGTTAGTTCCATTCAAATCATACAAGATAGAGTCCAAAACAAGGGCAAAAGTGTTTGGAAAAGTAGATACGACGGAGACGTATCAACTCCCCCAAGCTTAAACCCTTGCTTGTCCTCAAGCAATTCAGTTGACAAACTGAAAGAAAGAAAGAAAAACTTTTACAAACTCTGTTTGCTCTTGTTGTTGTAACTATGTCAAGCCAGCATTCAAGTTTTCAGCATAAATCATAACTAACCACATTTGCAATAATTCTCAGGTCTCATCATTACTCATATCAATAGCATAATCAACTAGCAAGTCATAATAATAAATCTTGGATGACAACACTTTCTCAAAACAATCATAATATGATATAACAAGATGGTATCTCGCTAGCCCTTTTTGAGACCGCAAAACATAAATGCAGAGCACCTTTAAAGATCAAGGACTGACTAGACATTGTAATTCATGGTAGAAGAGATCCAATCATAGTCATACCCAACATAAATTAATAGTGATGAATGCAAATGACGGCTGTGCTCTCCAGCTAGTGCTTTTTAATAAGAGGGTGATGACTCAACATAAAAGTAAATGGATAGGCCCTTCGCGGAGGGAAGCAGGGATTTGTAGAGGTGCCAGAGCTCGGTTTTGCAATAGAGATAAATTGTATTTTGAGCGGTATACTTTCATTGTCAGCGTAACAACTAAGAGATGGCGATATCTTCCATGCTAAACACATTATAGGCGGTTCCCAAACAGAATGGTAAAGTTTATACTCCCCCTCCACCAACAAGCATCAATCCATGGCTTGCTTGAAACAACGAGTGCCTCCAACATACATCAGGTCCCATGGGGAGTTTTGTTTGCAATTAATTTTGATTTAGTTTGCATAAAGCATGGGACTGGGCATCCCGGTGACCAGCCATTTTCTCGTGAGTGAGGAGCGGAGTCCACTCCTCTTGAGAATAACCCGCCTAACACGGAAGATAAGGACAGCCTTTGTTGATACATGAGCTATTCGAGCATACAAAACAGAATGTTTATTTGAAGGTTTAGAGTTTGGCACATACAAATTTACTTGGAACGGCAGGTAGATACCGCATATAGGAAGGTATGGTGGACTCATCTGGAATAACTTTGGGGTTTAAGCGATTGGATGCACAAGCAGTATTCCCGCTTAGTACAGGTGAAGGCTAGCAAAAGACTAGGAAGCGACCAACTAGAGAGCGACAATAGCCATGTACATGCATTAAAATTAATAAATATTGGATGCAAGCATGAGTAGGATATAATCCACCATGAACATAAATATCGTGAAGGCTATGTTGATTTTGTTTCAACTACATGCGTGAACATGTGCCAAGTCAAGTCACTTAAATCATTCAAAGGAGGATACCACCCCATCATACCACATCATAATCATCTCAATAGCATGTTGGCATACAAGGTAAATCATTATAACTCATAGCTAATCAAGCATGGCACAAGCAACTATGATCTCTAATTGTCATTGCAAACATGTTTATTCATAATAAGCTGAATCAAGAACGAGGGACTCATCATATTTACAAAAACAAAAGAGGTCGAGTTCATACCAGCTTTTCTCATCTCAATCAGTCCATCATATATCATCATAATTGCCTTTCACTTGCACGACCGAACGGTGTGAATAATAATAAGAGTGCACGTGCATTGGACTAAGCTGGAGTCTGCGAGCATTCAATAAACAGGAGAAGACAAGGCAATATGGGCTCTTGGTTAAATCAACAATAAAGCATATAAGAGACACTTCAACAATTTAATTATGGTCTTCTCCTACTGACCCCCAAAGAAAAGAAAATAAATAAAACTATTTACACGGGAAAGCTCCCAACAAGCAAAAGAAGAACGGGAAATATTTTTGGGTTTTCTTTTTAATTATTACTACTACAGCAGAGAAATAAACTACTACTAATTTTTTTGGTTTTTTCTTAAGGTTTAACAAACACACAAGAAGAAAGCAGGAAAAAGAAAATAAACTAGCATGGATATTACAGTGAAAAAGTATGAGCACCGACATCTAGCAATGAGTGTGTGTGAACATAAATGTAATGTCGGTGAGAAATACGTACTCCCCCAAGCTTAGGCTTTTGGCCTAAGTTGGTCTATGGCCACGGATGGCCTGGCGGATATCCATAATAATAGTTGTTGGGGTCGTACTGCAACAAAGAGGAATAGTTGGGATCATACTGATGTGCAGCGGTTATCGCCTGCTGAGCTGCAGCATGGAGTCGAGCTGCCTCCGCTCTCCTCTCGTACTCTTCTGCCTCCTCTCTGGTAATAACATATCTTCCTTTTGTCTGTGAATCAAAGAAGGCAGGAGCAGGGAGAGTAATACGGAAAACACGTCATTTATCAAAAATTAAGCGATATAAGAGAGGTGATTCAGGCCTCTCGACAAACTGGTGCGAAGCCATAGAGTTATAATCTAAATATGCAGGAGGCAACTCCATATCACCCTCACGAATGTCTATTTCAAGAAAATGAGCTAAGCGGGTTGCATAAATTCCTCCAAAGAAATCTCCATTATGTCTATTATGATGCAACCTACGAGCTACAATGGCTCCCATATGATAAGATTGGTCTCCTAACACAGCACTCCTAAGAATGCTAAGATCAGGGACACACATGTGACATGCTTCATCCTTAGCATTTATGCATCTACCGATGAAGAGAGCAAAATAATGTATAGCAGGAAAGTGAATGCTCCCTATGGTAGCCTGCGTTATGTCTCTGGATTCCCCCATAGTTATACTAGCAAGAAAGTTTCTAAATTCAGATTTAGGGGGATCCCTAATACTGGCCCATGATGGAAGTTCGCAAGCAGAAGTGAAATCCTCTAAGTCCATGATATAAGATTTATCATAAAGATCAAACATGACTGAAGGAGAATTACGCGAAGATGAATACTCAAACCTCCTCACAAATGAACTTGTGAGATCATGATACTGGGGGCATTTGTTAGCCTCAAAATCCTCAATACCGGCATTGCACAAATATGCTTTGAATTCTTCTTTAATTCGTGCACAGTCCATAAAATTTTCCGACGGCCATTCGCAAGGTCGTACTGGAGCGTCTCTTGGTGGATCCTCGTCAGCATCGCGCATAGCAATCTTGGGTCCTTGCTTCTTAGAGGAACCACCTTGGAACATCTTCCTAAACATATTGTTTTTCTCTGAAAAATTCTGAAACTTTTAGTAACTTCAAAATAAAAGTAAACCCAATTCAATAATACTGATAGCAACTACTCCTACAAGTGCCTAGAGCCTATATCAAGCATTAGAACTACTTAGAACCATATAAATTTGACATGCAAGCTCAAGAACATGGTCACCTATGCGGCACAAATTTGCAAAGAATAAAGCACTAGAACAAAAACTAATTGGACCAATGGAGGAGTCACATACCAAGGAACAATCTCCCCAAGCAGTTTTGCGAGAGGTGCTTTGAGCAAGGAGATCGAAAATCACAGCAAAAGTGGCTGGGACTCGTGCTTGAGTTGGTTTTTCGGGTTTGTGTGAGATAGAGGAAGAAGATGAGTGCTGGAATAAGTGGAGGAGGGCCAACGTGGGCCCACGAGGTAGGGGGCGCGCCCTATAGGGGGGGCGCGCGCACCACCCTCGTGACCAGGTGGCAGCTCCTCCCGTGGTAATTTTTGCACAGTAAATCCTCAAATATTCCCGAAAAAAAATCATATTAAATTGGCATGGCATTCTGAGGACTTTTATTTTCGGGATGTTTTTATATTGCACGGATAATCTGATAACAGACAGAAAAATACTATTTTTACTTTATTTAATATAAATAACAGAAAATATAAAGAGGGTACAGAAGTTTGTGCTTCTAGTTTCATCCATCTCATGCTCATCAAAAAGAATCCGCTAACAAGGTTGATCAAGTCTTGTTAACAAACTCATTCCGATAATCATGAAACCGGAGAAATTTCGAATAACACTAAGTTACCTCAACGGGGATATGCACATCCCCAATAATAAGAATATCATATTTCTTTTTGATAGTAGGACGAGGAAATTCAAAACCTCCAAATATAATCAATGGAATTTTTTCAACAGAGTTGATACTATGAACTTGAGGTTGTTTCCTCGGAAAGTGTACCGTATGCTCATTACCATTAACATGAAAAGTGAAATTGCCTTTGTTGCAATCAATAACAGCCCCTGCAGTATTAAGAAAAGGTCTTCCAAGAATAATAAACATACTGTCATCCTCAGGAATATCAAGTATAACAAAGTCTGTTAAAATAGTAATGTTTGCAACCACAACAGGCACATCCTCACAAATACCGACAGGTATAGCAGTTGATTTATCAGCCATTTGCAAAGATATTTCAGTAGGTGTCAACTTATTCAAGTCAAGTCTACAATATAGAGAGAGAGGCATAACACTAACACCGGCTCTAAGATCACATAAAGCAGTTTTAATATAATTTCTTTTAATGGAGCAAGGTATAGTAGGTACTCTGGGGTCTCCAAGTTTCTTTGGTATTCCACCCTTAAAAGTATAATTAGCAAGCATGGTGGAAATCTCAGCTTCCGGTATCTTTCTTTTATTAGTAATGATATCTTTCATATATTTAGCATAAGGATTTGTTTTGAGCACATCGGTTAATCTCATACGCAAAAAGATAGGCCTAATCATTTCAGCAAAGTGCTCAAAATCCTCATCATCCTTTTTCCTGGATGGTTTTGGAGGAAAAGGCATGGGTTTCTGAACCCAAGGTTCCCTTTCTTTACCATGTTTCCTAGCAACAAAGTCTCTTTTATCATAATGTTGATTCTTTGATTGTGGGTTATCAAGATCAACAGCAGGTTCAATTTCTACATCATTATCATTACTAGGTTGAGCATCATCATGAACATCATCATTAATATTTTTACTAGGTTCATGTTCATTACCAGATTGTGTTTCAGCATTAGACATAGAAATATCATTTGGATTATCAGGTGGTTCAGCAATAGGTTCACTAGAAGTTTGCACAGTTCTATCATTTTTCTTCTTCTTCTTTTTAGAAGAACTAGGAACATCAATATTATTTCTTTGAGAATCTTGCTCGATTCTCTTAGGGTGGCCTTCAGGATACAAAGGTTCCTGAGTCATTCTACCAGTTCTAGTAGCCACTCTAACATCATAATCATTTTTCTTACTATTCATTTCATTAAGCACTTCTTTTTGAGCTTTAAGTACTTGTTCTACTTGGGTGATGACCATAGAAGCATGTTTGCTAATAAGTTTAAGTTCACCTTTAATATCAGCCATATAATCACCCAAGCGTCTAATCATATAAGCATTTTCTTTTAATTGTCTACCAAAATAAGCATTGAAGCCATCTTGCTTATACATAAAGTTATCAAACTCATCCAAGCACTGACTAGCAATTTTAGTAGGAGGGACTTCAGCTTTATCATATCTATAGAGAGAATTTACCTTTACTACATGTGTCGGGATATCGGGATCAGGAGGTTCTTCAACAAATAGATAATTGAGATCATAAGTTTCTTCAACAGGCGATGAATTAAGACCATGTATTTCTTCAATAGGAGTTAAATCCTTAACGTCTTCAGCTTTAATACCTTTTTCTTTCATAGATTTCTTTGCCTCTTGCATATCTTCGGGACTGAGAAATAGAACACTTCTCTTCTTCGGAGTTGGTTTAGGAATAGGCTCAGTAATTGGAGCAGGAGTTGGCTCAGGAGCTGGCTCAGGAGGTGCCCAATTATTTTCATTTGTCAACATATTATTCAATAGAATTTCAGCTTCATCCGGTGTTCTTTCCTTGAAAAGAGAACCAACACAACTATCCAGGTAATCTCTAGAAGCATCGGTTAGTCCATTATAAAAGATATCAAGTATTTCAGGTTTCTTAAGAGGATGATCAGGCAAAGCATTAAGTAACTTGAGAAGCCTCCCCCAAGCTTGTGGGAGACTCTCTTCTTTAATTTGCACAAAGTTGTATATTTCCCTGAAAGCAGCTTGTTTCTTATGAGCAGGGAAATATTTAGCAGAGAAGTAATAAATCATATCCTGGGGACTACGCACACAACCAGGATCAAGAGAATTAAACCATATCTTAGCATCACCCTTTAATGAGAACGGAAATATTTTGAGTAAATAGAGGTAACGTGATCTCTCTTTATTAGTGAATAGGGCAGCTATATCATTTAACTTAGTAAGATGTGCCACAACAGTTTTAGATTCATAGCCATAAAACAGATCAGATTCAACCAAAGTAATTATATCAGGATCAACATAGAATTCATAATCTTTATCAGGAACACATATAGGTGAAGTAGCAAAAGCAGGATCGGGTTTCATCTCTAAGTGATTCTTTGTTCCATTTAATTAGTAACATCTTAAGCTCATATCTATCTCTGCAAGCTAAAATAGCTAATGACCCTCGGGAATAACAGGCATATTTTCATCATCACTATCATCATCGTATTCAGATTCAATAATTTCTTTTTCTCTAGCCGTAGCAATTTGTTCTTCTAGAAAATCACTAAGTGGCACAGTAGTATCAGGCATAGAAGTAGTTTCATCATAAGTATCATGCATAGCAGAAGTGGCATCATCAATAACATGCGACATATCAGAACGAATAGCAGAAGTAGATGTAGGTGTCGCAAACTTACTCATAACAGAAGGTGAATCAAGTGCAGAGCTAGATGGCAGTTCCTTACCTCCCCTCGTAGTTGAGGGATAGATCTTGGTTTTTGGATCTCTCAAATTCTTCATAGTGTCCAACAGATATAATCCCAAGTGACTCAAAGAATAGAGCTATGCTCCCCGGCAACGGTGCCAGAAATTTGTCTTTATAACCCACAAGTATAGGGGATCGCAACAGCTTTCGAGGGTAGAGTATTCTGTTGGAAATATGCCCTAGAGGCAATAATAAAAGCATTATTATTATATTTCCTTGTTCATGATAATTGTCTTTATTCATACTATAATTGTGTTATCCGGAAATCGTAATACATGTGTGAATAACAGACACCAACATGTCCCTAGTAAGCCTCTAGTTGACTAGCTCGTTGATCGAAAGATAGTCATGGTTTCCTGACTATGGACATTGGATGTCATTGATAACGAGATCACATCATTGGGAGAATGATGTGATGGACAAGACCCAATCCTAAACATAGCACAAGATCGTATAGTTCGTTTGCTAGAGTTTTCCAATGTCAAGTATCCTTTCCTTAGACCATGAGATCGTGTAACTCCCGGATACCGTAAGAGTGCTTTGGGTATACCAAACGTCACAACGTAACTGGGTGACTATAAAGGTAGACTACGGGTATCTCCGAAAGTGTCTGTTGGGTTGACACGGATCAAGACTGGGATTTGTCACTTCGTATGACGGAGAGGTATCACTGGGCCCACTCGGTAATGCATCATCATTATGAGCTCAAAGTGACCAAGTGTCTGGTCACGGGATCATGCATTACGGTACGAGTAAAGTGACTTGCCGGTAACGAGATTGAACGAGGTATTGGGATACCGACGATCGAATCTCGGGCAAGTAGCATATCGATTGACAAAGGGAATTGCATACGGGGTTGCTTGAATCCTCGACATCATGGTTCATCCGATGAGATCATCGTGGAGCATGTGGGAGCCAACATGGGTATCCAGATCCCGCTGTTGGTTATTGACCGGAGAGTCGTCTCGGTCATGTCTGCTTGTCTCCCGAACCCGTAGGGTCTACACACTTAAGGTTTGGTGACGCTAGGGTTGTAGGGATATGTATATGCAGTAACCGGAATGTTGTTCGGAGTCCCGGATGAGATCCCGAACGTCACGAGGAGTTACGGAATGGTCCGGAGGTAAAGAATTATATATAGGAAGTGCTATTTCGGCCATCGGGACAAGTTTCAGGGTTATCAGTATTGTACCGGGACCACCAGAAGGGTCCCGGGGGTCCACCGGGTGGGGCCACCTGGCCCGGGGGGGGGGGCACATGGGCTGTAGGGGGTGCGCCTTGGCCTACATGGGCCAAGGGAACCAGCCCCAAGAGGCCCATGCGCCTAGGGTTCACAAAAGGGAAGAGTCCCACAAGTGGAAGGCACCTCCTAGGTGCCTTGGGGGGGAGGGAAACCTCCCTTGGCCGCCGCCCCCCTAGGAGATTGGATCTCCTAGGGCCGGCGCCCCCCCCCCTTGGCTCTCCTATATATAGTGGGGGAGATGGAGGACTTCATACCTCAGCTTTTGGCGCCTCCCTCTCCCTCTCCAACACCTCCTCCTCCTCCATAGAGCTTAGCGAAGCCCTGCCGGAGTACTGCAGCTCCACCACCACCACGCCGTCGTGCTGCTGCTGGAGCCATCTTCCTCAACCTCTTCTTCCCCCTTGCTGGATCAAGAAGAAGGAGACGTTACGCTGACCGTACGTGTGTTGAACATGGAGGTGCCGTCCGTTCGGCGCTAGGATCTCCGGTGATTTGGATCACGTCGTGTACGACTACCTCATCCCCGTTCTTTGAACGCTTCCGCTCGCAATCTACAAAGGTATGTAGATGCATCCAATCACTCGTTGCTAGATGAACTCATAGATGGATCTTGGTGAAACCGTAGGAAATTTTTTTGTTTTCTGCAACGTTCCCCAACATATTCAACCCAAATTTATTGATTCGACACAAGGGGAGCCAAAGAATATTCTCAAGTATTAGCAGCTGAGTTGTCAAGTCAACCACACATCGAAACTTAGTATCTGCAGCAAAGTGTTTAGTAGCAAAGTAATATGATAGTAGTGGTAGCGGCAACAAAAGTAAAGACATCAAAAGTAATGTTTTTGGTATTTTTTAGTGATTGTAACAGTAGCAACGGAAAAGTAAATAAGCGTAAACCAGTACATGGAAAACTCGTAGGCACCGGATCAGTGATGGATAATTATGCCAGATGCGGTTCATCATGTAACAGTCATAACATAGGGTGACACAGAACTAGCTCCAGTTCATCAATGTAATGTAGGCATGTATTCCGTATATAGTCATACGTGCTTATGGAAAAGAACTTGCATGAAATCTTTTGTCCTACCCTCCCGTGGCAGCGGGGTCCTATTGGAAACTAAGGGATATTAAGGCCTCCTTTTAATAGAGAACCGGAACAAAGCGTTAGCACATAGTGAATACATGAACTCCTCAAACTATGGTCATCACCGAGAGTGGTCCGGATTATTGTCACTTCGGGGTTGCCGGATCATAACACATAGTAGGTGACTATAGACTTGCAAGATAGGATCAAGAACTCACATATATTCATGAAAACATAATAGGTTCAGATCTGAAATCATGGCACTCGGGCCCTAGTGACAAGCATTAAGCATAGCAAAGTCATAGCAACATCAATCTCAGAACATAGTGGATACTAGGGATCAAACCCTAACAAAACTAACTCGATTACATGATAAATCTCATCCAACCCATCACCGTCCAGCAAGCCTACGATGCAATTACTCACGCACGGCGGTGAGCATCATGAAATTGGTGATGGAGGATGGTTGATGATGACGACGGCGACGAATCCCCCTCTCCGGAGCCCCGAACGGACTTCAGATCAGCCCTCCCGAGAGGTTTTAGGGCTTGGCAGCGGCTCCGTATCGTAAAACGCGATGATTTCTTCTCTTTGATTTTTTCTCTCCGAAAGCAAATATATAGAGTTGGAGTTGGCGTAGGAGGGTCAACAGGGGGCCCACGAGGTAGGGGGCGCGCCCTAGGGGGGGCGCCCCCACCCTCGTGGAAAGGGTGTGGGCCCCCTGGTCTTCATATTTGGCGAGGATTTTTTATTATTTTTTCTAAGACCTCTCGTGGAGTTTCAGGTCATTCCGAGAATATTTGTTTTCTGCACATAAAACAACATCATGGTAATTCTGAAAACAGCGTCAGTCCGGGTTAGTTCCATTCAAATCATACAAGATAGAGTCCAAAACAAGGGCAAAAGTGTTTGGAAAAGTAGATACGACGGAGACGTATCACACGTTCAGAGAAGGTTAAAGTCTGTTAGGAAAATGAGAAACTCTGGAGTTATTGCATTGGATTATATCCAAACGTCTAAAAATCTGGCAAATCCTTTCACTAAAGGTCTATCACATAATGTGAAAGATAATGCATTGAGAGAGATGGGTATGAGACCCACAATATGAGTTGTTCACAGTGGTAACCTAGTCTATGTGATCGGAGATCTCGTGAATTAGATGTGGAAGACAAGCTGTTGGTCAACTGAGAGGAGAGTATCCCTACTATTAATACCACTCCATGAAGATGCAATACTCTCCTAATCTGCATGGCAGGTTGATGTATATCTTAATGTGTTCTAAGTGGCTCATTGAAGCAGAGACGTCGTCCTGCAGAACATCTTTTGAAAAACACACCTATATGAGTCTGATTATTAAATGTCGCAATCTATGAGAGTAGGGTTCTCTCTAGTAAACTCATGAAAGGTCTTGGAGTATGACGCATAAGCTCCACCCGCGGGGAAGACCCACGGTAGCCACATATAGATCAAGGCTTTATGTGAAGCTAGATTCGCAGAAAACTTGCAGTTCAAGGCCTAGTCCACTGTCCAAGTTGCTTACTAGTGTAGCATAGAGTTCTAGGTGGAAGTTCAACTTAACAGTCTCCACTGTAGTACCGGTATATAAAACAGTGTTTTGGAACTAAAGGCAAATTTTGTGTGCCTCTAGGATCTCGTGGGGGATTGCTGGAATTTTGTCTATTTTGGGTCTAGCCTAATAACAGTTTCAGAATTTCCTAATAAATCCTAGAGGCTCACGCAGCCCATTTGTGCAAGGCAAGAGGTGGGACTAAAGTTTAGTCCCACACTGCTAGTTTAGAGGGAGTTGGACCTCTTTATAAGGGAGGTTCTTTCTCCACATGAATGAAGATGAGAACAAGAGGGACATCCACGCGCGCTCCTCCTCCGCCGCCTGCCTCGCCACGCCATGCCTTGTCACAACGCACTGCGGGTTGCGGGAATGAGCCGAGCCGATGTCTAAATTTTTGCCACGCACGATGGGTATACGAAAGGTCACGCGGAAGCTGAAACGTTTTTGCTGTAGTGGAGATTGAATATGAATGTCGCACCTCTTTGCCTATTCGTTTCGTCTCCCTCGTTCCCTTAAGCTTCCGGCGCAGCCTCTCGCCTCCTTCTCTTGCGCCTATAAAAGGGAGGTCGCTCCTCCCAGAGAGACGCACCAGAACAACACAACCATCTCGCCTCCAAGTTCCTGATCACTGAGCTACTGCTACGATCTTCCCCATCCCGGCTTGCGGCGTGCACCGTAGGTCGGGACAGTAGGCCTCCGAAACCGCATCTTTTTAGTCATGTACGGGAGAAGGGTGATGAGGTTTTTGGGGAGCGCTCAGCGCGACTACTGACTTCTTCGTCACGGACACCCCGGACTTCGATGACTACTTCCCCGACGACGACTTCTTCCCCGACGTCGACAACCTCCTCGACGACATGGCTGGCGAGGACACCGACCCCAAGTCCAGTGCTACTACTACTACTGTCCCGTATGTGCTCTCCTTTCTGTTCGAGGTCTTGCCACAGTTCCTGGTTCTGGTGTTTGTCCTAGATATGTTAGATTCTACTTCATATATGAAACTTGCCCTATTGTCTGCCCTAGATAAGCTTGATTACAGTTCATATATGCCCATGTTATTTACCTTCTCTCTGTCAAATCACATGACTAGTTTTATCCCTGTTATATTAGTCATGCTTTATCTAATATTTCTGTTCATAAAATCATTCGGTAAATTGCTCATATTTCCAACAGAACAGACCAAAGCGTAGACCCAAACCCAAAACGCGTTTGCTCAGTATCCGTCTAGACACGTTTTAGGCACAAATTTACATCTGGTTTGCATCCACACGAACATAAAACGGATGCACCGCGCGTCCGCTCGGTATCTGCAGCAACCCCACATGTCGACCATCCAACCACCGCCTCAGTTGTATTAAACGTGGCCACCTACCTTGCTCTCGCTTGGCAGTAGGTGGAATCTGCGATGGTCATGCTTTTTTATGTGAGCATGCGAGGGGTCCGACCTCATCCACTTCCTCTCCCCCGTCCACATCTGGCCAAGTTCGCTCCCGCGTCGGTGACATCAAAACCCTAGCCACCCTCCTAGCCATGGGGTTCTTCAGCAAGGGGGAGGGGAAGCTCACTATCGGCACCAGCTCTTTCCGCGCGCCTCCTCCGTCACCGTTGTCAGCACCTCCACGCGGCGGGTCACGGGAGCGGCTGTACATTCCGGTGCACCAAGTGCGATTGCACTGGCAGTACCACCAGTAGCTGCCATATCCGGATGTCAACCTGCCCCACGGTTGGCATTTGGATCTGAATTGGATCCCCGTACTAGCAGTGCCGCGGGCGCCGGAGGTGCATGTAGAGGAGGTGCGCCGTCGCCGTGCCCTCCTTATGCCAGAGTAGCGGTGTCAGGATGCCTACGTGCCAGACTCCCCAACTAGGAATACTGGTTCGTGATGGAGCATTATGTCGCCCACCGCCGCGCCGTGCAGCTGAACCCCGACTTTGTGTCGCCGCCGCCTGAGGTCGTGCCGGAGGAGGAAGAGGAGGAGGCGGCCTACCAGGCCGCTCTGGAGGCGGCGACACAGCGCGCCATGGAGGAGAGCTGGCGCGACCAGGATGAGCATTGGGATGTCCTGGAGGAGGCCCTCGCCCTGTCGGTGGCAGGGGACTCGGTCTACGCCTCGCTCTACCACCCACCGCGGCGGCGTGCAGCTGAACCCCGACTTTGTGCCGCCGCCGCCTGAGGTCGCGCTGGAGGAGGAAGAGGAGGAGGCGGCCTACCAGGCCGCTCTGGAGGCGGTGACACAGCGCGCCATGGAGGAGAGCCGGCGCGACGAGGACGAGCATTGGGATGGCCTGGAGGAGGCCCTCGCCCTGTCGGCGGCAGGGGACTCGGTCTACGCCTCACTCTACCACCCACCGCCGCCTATCATCGAGCCCAAGGCCGAGCCCGAGCCCACGCGTAAGCGCTTGCCACCGTCGCCCTCTTGGCCCGAGGAGACCTACTTGGGGACCGGCGTCCTCCACGAGTCCACATGGACGCGACGCCGGAGGAGGAGGAGGCCCACCTCGAGCGCTGGAAGCAGCATTGGCTGGCGAAGGAGCGGGCCGACGACGAGCGCCTGAACTAGTGGGAGCGAGAGGAGGAGCAGGCGGCGCTAGCAACATGGGAGAGCGCGTTCCCGTGGGTGAGGCCGCCGCTAGCCTTCATCACCGGCGACGACGACGGCAATGGCAAGGGCCAGGCCTAAGGCAGCGCGCGGGGTCATGTTTTTTTTTTCTATATTCAATTTTAATGCTTAAGTGGACTTTAGCCAGCGGTTGACCGGCTTTTTAATGTATAATTATGTTTGTTTCGGCCGTGTGTTTTCAATATTATTATTATTGAACACATAGAAAATGCGTCGGCCACCCGTTGAATGCATCGGCTGACCCCAAGCGCAAAAGTGAACAAAGTTGTGCACTCGGCCAATTCAAACGGATTAAAAACGGATAAAACGCGCTTTCGTTGAGATTGCCACATTGAAGTTGCCCTAACGGATAGCTAGCCACTGCTAGCGGGTGGGCCCTGACTCGCGTGAGACTGGACGCGGGCCCGGATGGCGGCCCCGCAGAAAGGCCCGGATGTCACGAGCCACGACGTTTTCTTGGGTGGCCGTGAGTTTTGGCTCAGTCACAGACGACAAGATTAGCTGAGGCTACAAGAGAACGAGTCAGGTGACAAATTATTTGTTATTTGTTCAGAAAATTCATGGATTAGATATAGAAATATATATTTCAGGCGCAAGAATGTTAGTTATCGGAGCACCACCACGAAAGCTACACCAGTACGCTACGCTAGCTGCTGGATACTCAGTGGCTGATATATATTGAAAGAAAGAAAAAAAAATGCCACCTGATTAGCAACGACGAAGTGTCTCTCAACTGCATCCAACTGGAACCTCTTCTTTTCGTCGACCAAGTCTCACAATGAAAATAATGCACAAGTAGTAATTTAGTTGTGTATATCATCCTGACAGCTGAGTGTAACACTATGAACTGCACTGTTCTGCTGCCTGCAGATGGGCCCCCAACGAACATGAGACTGACTGCGGGCCTGAGCTGAAGCAGCCCCGGGTCACGGCGTTTTCTTCGTTGGGGGTTTGGCTCTGTTGGAGATGACAAATTAGCTCCAGACACATTAAAACACGTCTATATAAATCAGAAAAAAGTTATAACATCTTTTAATTCGAACAGTAGGGAGTGCAACTTACCGGTCGCGGTTAATTCAAAACTGCTAGTATATCCTTTTCAACAACCACTCTGAACTCTTCCTTGATATACGAGTTTTTGCTAAGATGCACTATGGCTTTGGCGAGGAGGGAGTACAGTATAGCCATACACCACCATGACATGACGCTCATGCCGGGTGCGGCAGTCTTAAGATTGACGAAATCATCACATGTATAGAGCCACCGGGTTTTATAATTCAAAAACATGGTGTAGAGATTGACCCTGAGAAAATAAGGGCAATTAAAAATCTGAAGGAACCCACATGTAAAAAGAATGTGCAAAAGGTGTTAGGAAAAACTAATTACCTGAGACGATCCATATCTAACCTTGCAGGGAAAATTGAGTCATTTGTTCCTTTACCTTGCAAGCCATGCCGTGTTCCCTCATCATGCATGCATGATGCATGTGAGCTTCGCCGTCTTGCTCAGCAATCACTCCAGATAAAACAAAACAAAACAAAATCGAACACTAGTTGTTTTTGCCGAAAGCTTCATTTCTGCTATGAGTAGTTCTTTTTCTCCTTGCAAAGTTAGTCTGTTTTTCACTGCAAATTAATTTTTTGATGTTGAAATGGAATGCAAGAGATAGCTAAGCGTTACCACGTAGCATATGTGGTAAGCAATCCAAACTAATCCAAAAAAATGAAAGATAGCTAAACATTGAGGGAAAGAAAGGACTGATTTAACAGGCGTGCACAATTTATTTATTTTAATTAGAGATGAGCCTTGATTTATACTTTTTGAGGGAGACGTGAGGCTTGAAATGTTGCAATGATCCTGAGGGATCCGCTGCCTGTAAACGAGGGAACACGGCGCGTTTGATTACTGGCATCGAGTGATGAAAAGGAGCTCCTGATGATCGTGTCTGCTCGCTCAGTGCTCCTTAATCTTAGTACCAGTAGTATAATCTATCTACTAGTACGAGGAGCACCTTTATTTTATTTTTTTGCGAGGTAGTGGTACGAGAAGCGCTCAAACTCCACTTAACAGTAGATAAATGAAAGTTTATCTGTGCGTTCGATCACTGTGGCCTCTGGCTGACAGCATGCAGCGCAAGCAGACGTTTTTTCTTCCTGGGCGTGAGTGAGTTTTGGCTCAGTCTCAGGGCCGACAAGATTAGCTCGGCCTACAAGAGAACGAGTCACGTGACAGACTATTCATTATTTGTTCAAAAAAATATTATCATGAATTCTGTATAGACTATATAAATTCGGTTCAGGAAAAAGTTGGAACATCTTATAATTTGAACCGGATGGAGTGCGGTTAATTCAAAACTGCTAGTGTATCCTTTTCAGCACGAGTTTTACTAAGGTGCACTATAGCTTGGCAAGAACGGAATACGATATAGACATACACCAAGATATATGTTGCAAAGTCTTAAGATTGATGAAATCATCACATGTAAATCGCCATCAACATGAATGCCATTTTCCTATTGAGAAAAGTATTCAGCCTTAAGGATGCGTAGATACGTCAAAGCCCGAGGTATGGTCCCTTGCAAGTTAGGATACAATCATCTTCCTAACCATTCAACCACAAGCCAGTCGTCTAAAGTGATATGCTTGTCCTAAATTACTTCAAATTGATTCTGTAGAGCCTCGATTCAGACCGTGTTGCCCGATAATTATTTTCGTTGCAAGCCACCAATATAGGACTACGCAAAGATGCTCATTTAGAATTTCAAGAATTGTAAGCATACATCATGACATACCAACAAACGTTAGGCGTCGAGGCCCAGGATGAAAGGTACATCAGTTGTTGGATACTGGAGGATGAGGTCCAAAAATTGCCACTTAGTAAAGAAATGGTGTTGTTTCTCTTTTGAGGAAGATATGACTTTTCTTTAAGTTTGGTCGGCACTTCATGTCTTCTTCTTCTTTGAACCAGTTTCCATCACCGTTATCGTCAGCATCATCGATGTTTTAAATTAAGGCCTCAAGAATATTGACTTAACAGTCCTTATCGTTCGGATTTTATCGAAACCGTAGTCACCTTGTACACTCCTAGGCTTAATTCATACTATTACTTGCAATTACGCACTCTCGTGTTTTTTAGCAGAATAATTATTCAATCTCACCAAAGTTAGCGTAATTTTAGCTTAGAGGTTATGTATATGAAAGGGAGCCGAGATCGGATATCGATCGAAAGAGTTGAAAATTTGACCGAAATATTACAGGAAAAAAACGTGATTACGTAATGTCGATCCCGGTGACGCGGGAGATTATCGTCGATGTAATAGTGGCTAGTAGCTTGTTTTTTCAGAACCTTCTATCTGCACTTAATTAACCACTAACTCTGTTAATAGTCAAAGTAAGTAACGATGCATTGTTTTCCAAGACCTACCGGAAAGTGTTCATAGGGGGTAGGGTGTGCCTGCGTGTACGAGCGTCCGCGTGTCTGATACTATGTTTCGCAAAAAATAAATTAACAAAACAGAAAAAAGGGAAAGAAAGGAAGAAGAACAATGGTAAGCAGAGCAAGGGAACGGTAAACAATGGGAAAGAAAAGTAATTATCTGAGGGGGTGGACGATGGCGGCGGTGCGCATTCGGCTTGCTTCAGTGTTTATGGTATAGAAAGATGGATGTAATCTTTATTATTTATGCCATCCATGATCAAAGACGAATAGATGAGAAGTTTTCTTAATAGCTTGTTTTTGCAGAACCTTCCATCAGCACTCAACCACTAACGGTGGTAATAGTCAAAGTCAAATAACGGTGCATTTGTTTCAACCTCAATTAGTAACAACAAAATGGAGAAAAAAATGGTGAAAGAAAAGGGCAAGCAGAGCAAGGCAACGCTGGAAGCAAAGCGGCCCCGTTCCTCGCGTGCGTGCAAGACCAGCGAGAGAGAGAGAGAAGAAGCCGCCGCGCAGCCGCCTCCGGTCTCTCCTCCTCTCCCCCTTCCTCCGGCCGCCGCCCGCCTCCTCCTCTAGAAGCAAGGCGGAGGCTCCCGGCGCGCGCACGCCCGCCCGTCCCGCCGCCGCCGCCCCCAGTTCGCCCGGATCTCGGAGGAGGAGGAGGAGGAGCGAGCTCTCTAGGGTTCCGCGGCGGTCCCGGTTCCTGCGCCCCTTCAGGTACGGCGAAAAATCTCATCTTTCTCTCTGGCGTGCTCCGGGGGGATGTGTCGGGCGCCGAAATGGCTTGGCGAGAGCAGGGGGGCTCCTCCCGCTCGCGGCGGTTGCTATCGCCGTGGGATGGACGGAAGCCGGTGGTTTCCTCCGCGGAACGCGGCGGGGGAGTAGTTGCGGCGGCGCTGGTTGGGTTGGTGGGGATTGACTGGTTCTGCAGGGGAACGCGGCGTGCTTCTCCCCACTGGAAATTGGAGATGCAGGCTGGTCATGGCGTCGGCTCTCAGGGGAGCTTGATTCATGCGTGTTGCTGATGCTATGCTGATTCATTTTGGGTGGAGACTGACTAGTGGATTTGTGTAGGGTTGGACCGGTGGTGTTGTGATGCGACTATGCCACTCCATGCATTCCGATGCACTCTATCAGCTTAGGAGTGTGCACTTTTACACATTTAGGAAGCACGAACCTGAACTAGCCGATTGCATCGCTTCATAATCATAGGGCTGCACAGGTTAGATCACAAGCAACTAGATGCGACGCACGCCATTACAATTCTAGGTTTGCAGGCTACACCTGGCACTGCAAACCTAGGTCCTGCTCCCATGGTGGGCTAACTCTGTACCTGTAACCTGCATCGCCTTCACAATAAACCTGCCGTTGTTTGGTGCCGTTGTTTTGCTCCCCGTGACCCTGCCCATTGTCGCCGTAGCATCCGAATTTTTTGCTTCTATTTCTTCCTATAATTCTGTTAAAATATCCGTGCAATGAGGTTTTTATCACCTCACTTTTGTTAAAATATCCGTGCAGGTCGTTCAACGTTTGGCCAATCTTATTAGGAGGAGACTGTATTTGTTGGTACTGTTCTTAGAACCAGACTTCATTTGGGATCGGATTTCGGATGTGACAAATGCCCACCAAAGTGGCTGCTTCAGATGTCATCAGAGTAAGCACTTCAAGTGCCCCCAGCACATCGAGCCACGGTTCCGCGCAAGATGACTATGAATCGTCAGGCGACGTGTATGTGTGGGGTGAAGTTATCTGTGAAAGCTCTGCCAGGGCTGGTTCTGATGCGGTAATCAAGTCGGCTGTGAGGCAGGATGTCCTGCTACCGAAGCCTTTGGAGTCCCATTTAGTTCTTGATGTGTATCATGTGGACTGCGGGGTCAAGCATGCTGCTTTGGTCACCAAGAATGGGGAAGTCTTCACATGGGGTGAAGAGTCTGGAGGACGGCTTGGTCATGGATCACGAGAAGATTATGCTCGCCCCAGCCTTGTCAATTCATTAGCGGTTTCCAACGTGGATTTCGTTGCTTGTGGGGAGTTCCATACCTGTGCTGTGACAACAGCTGGGGAACTGTATACCTGGGGAGATGGAACGCACAACATTGGGCTTTTGGGCCATGGTACTGACATAAGCCACTGGATTCCTAAAAGGATTTCAGGAGCACTGGACGGTCTGCAAGTTGCTTATGTTTCTTGTGGAACCTGGCATACAGCCTTGATTACAACAAGTGGCCAGTTATTTACCTTTGGTGATGGTACTTTTGGAGTTTTAGGCCATGGAAACCGAGAAAGTATTTCATGTCCGAGGGAGGTCGAGTCTTTATCGGGGCTCAGAACAATTGCTGTCGCCTGTGGTGTGTGGCACACTGCAGCTGTTGTAGAAGTTATAGTGACTCAGTCTAGTTCAAGTTTATCTTCTGGAAAGCTCTTCACATGGGGAGATGGCGACAAACATCGACTTGGTCATGGTGACAAGGAACCACGAGTTAAGCCGACATGTGTGGCTTCACTCATTGATTACGATTTTCACAGGATAGCATGCGGCCATGGCCTTACTGTGGGTCTGACAACATCTGGACAGGTTTGGAGCATGGGTAATACTGTTTATGGCCAGCTTGGAAATCCTCGCTCAGATGGTAAGCTCCCATGTTTAGTCGAAGAGATTATGGGTGAACAGGTTGTTCAAGTTGCTTGTGGTTCCTACCATGTTGCGGTTTTAACAGTTAAGAGTGAAGTTTTTACATGGGGAAAAGGAGCCAATGGAAGGTTGGGCCATGGAGATATAGACGACAGGAAAATACCTACGCTGGTTGAAGCCTTACGAGACAGAGCTGTTCGGCACATTTCCTGTGGTGCGAACTTCACAGCGGCCATATGCCAACATAAGTTGATGCCAGGAGCGGAGCAGTCGCAATGCACCTCATGTAGGCAACCATTTGGGTTTACCCGGAAGAGGCATAACTGCCATAATTGCGGACATGTCCATTGCAATGCGTGCACTTCGCGAAAGGTGTTGAGGGCAGCGTTGGCTCCCAATCCTGGAAAGCCTTACCGTGTTTGTGATTCTTGTTTTCTGAAACTGAACAATGCCATTGACTCCAGTGCAATTAATAAGAGGAAAGATACCGTGCCTCGCTACTCAGGCGAAAGCAATTCTGATAGTACTAAATTAGCTAAAGCAATTATCCCTAGTAATTTGGATATGATTAGAAGTTTGGATAGCAAGGCAGCAAAACAAGGGAAGAAAACAGACGCTCTTTCATTTCTTCGGTCTCCTCAAATGAGTTCACTTCTTCAGTTGAGGGATATTGCTTTATCTGGTGGGCCTGATCTGAACAGACCAGTTCCAAGACCAACTCGCACACCAGCAGTTCGATCGGTAAATACTTCCAGGGCTGTCTCCCCTTTCTCTCGTAAGCCTAGTCCGCCACGTTCTACCACACCAGTTCCGACAACTCATGGCCTTTCTATTGCGAAAAGTGCTACTGATAATCTTACGAAAAAGAACGAGATGTTAAATCAGGAAGTTGAAAGACTCCGCGGACAGGTATCTCATAATATTCATATGTCAGTATGTAGGCTTGGTTTTTAGTCTGTTAGTTAACAGAATCCTAATTTATGCATCTTGTTAGGTCGATAGTCTGAGGCACCGGTGTGAGGCTCAAGAACTTGAGCTACAGAAGTCTGCTAAGAAAGTACAAGAGGCCATGACTCTGGTTGCAGAGGAGTCTGCGAAGTCCAAAGCTGCTAAGGAAGTCATAAAAGCCCTAACAGCACAGGTAATATTGCCTGAGCACCTTAAAAACACATGATTCAGTAATTAACTGTTATGTAACTGCAGTATCCCATGCTTATAAATTCGTCGGTTGTTAAGGTTGACAAGAGATAAACATGTTAATGGTGCTGTGGTGGAGCTTCGACATTGAAAGAGAAGACATATCTTTAACATTGAAAGAACAATTGTTTTGGTGTTGTCAGATTATACCCATTTAATCTTAAAAACTAGTGATACAATATAAACTTTTGTATAGTTAGTACTACTTCCATTGGCTCTGTTTCTGAAATCTGTTCTCTACTTATTATTGAATCTGCCTTTTTCCGTGGCTTTTGTAGCTCAAGGACATGGCTGAAAGACTGCCTCCAGATGATGGCAACGATGCAAAGCAGTCACAGTTCCCAAACGGAATCGAGTCTCATGCTTCCATTTACTCTAGCATGGATTTGGATTCAGTTCACCAGTCACGGAATGAGTCTATCAATGCATTGAACGTGCCTAGCCTGAACACTGGACGATCCTTGCACCCAAATGGAATCTCAGGTCAGCAGAGATCGCCGGGTGTTAATGAAAACAATGAAGTGAGTGCTCACAGACACAGGGTTTCAAGCCCCCATGACGGCGCACTTTCGAATCGAAGAGCGCACAGCAGTAGTGATGAATTATTCGCCTCAAGCCGCAGAGCGGCTGATAGTGCTAGCATGGATACTATGTCCCTCCAAAATGGCGAGGATGGTTACAGATCTCGAGGTACGTTGTCACTGTCCAGTCCCGAAGTTAAGGCCGAATGGATTGAACAGTATGAACAAGGTGTATACATAACACTGACGACGCTTCTTGATGGGACTCGGGATCTCAAGAGGGTACGCTTCAGGTAATTTGATATTCTTCTCGGCTTCTCTCCTAAATACTACTGTCATGCCCTGTCTTGTTTCATTCATTAATAAATATGACATGGTAGGTTATAACAATTCACTCTGAGAATAGAAGGCTGTTTGTTCGTTCCTGATTCAGTTGTCTAATCACCACACGTGTCCAGTGTTTTTGTCACACAACTAACTCGGTCGGTTAATCAGCACTGCAGTTGCTGCCAACCTACTCTGCTAAAGGCACAAAGCTCGTGGCAGGATCTCATTGAGAACCATGACATATTCAGGTCCTCTAATTTTGCCTGCTCCTCACCTCCTTTTTTTTTTGAATTCCTATCCAGCCGAAGACGGTTCGGCGAGCATCAAGCGGAGAGCTGGTGGAACGAGAACCACGACAAGGTCTACGAGCGGTATGGCGTGAGGAGCTCCGAGCGGGTGTCGTCGGCCGCGTCAACCCGGTCAGCTCGGTGACTTGAGGACCGACCTGCTCTGCCCCGGCAATCATCGGATATCGCATGAGCTTCCGGGAAGGCCTCAGTTTTGCTCCTGTAACTCCGATGAATCGTTTTCTTGTTTCGCGATCAGTTCATCCGTTGAGGCAAGCAGGCAAGCAGGCAGAGGCATGCAGGGGCTTTGTAGCGCTGCCCTGATGTAATGTAAATATAGAGGTGACAATTATTAGTGTGGGAAAGAGGATGTGTTCATCAGAGCCAGGAACCACTCCTCTTTCCCCAATTCTGTAGCTAATTCATGTTGTAAAATCCGCAGAAATTCTTCAGTCATCATCTGCAGAAGTTTCTCCATTTGCAACTGTTTGTACGTGCTGACGTGGCGTCGAGCAGAGCTAATATACACGATGATGATGATTATTGTTATTATGATGATGATGTTGTGGTGAGGAGCTCTCCTAGGTGGAGTGGCGGACAGCACAAAGGTTGCTGTCGCCGGCCTGGGTTCAAGTCTCCTCATTCTCCTATAAGAATAAGACAGGGGGCTTCTTTCCCTCTGTTCTCATTATTTTTTTTGATGATGATGTTGTGGTGCAATATTGTCTGATACAGTTGTGATATCATGTTGATGCATGTTGTGGTGCAACAATTCTGATACCACCATTTCTCTGGCATCTACCAAAATTCTGGCCATGAATCATGTGGAAAGGGTTAGTATCAGGTAAAGTGGCATCATGCGTGAATTTAATCGGGGACAAAACGTTTACGAAGATAAGTAGAAAAGTCGACATTTTAGCTAATAATGCCTTCTATCATTTTTTGGGGATCTTTAGTTAACATTCCTATTATTATTATTATTATTATTATTATTATTATTATTATTATTGCTTATACCAAGATTTGATTTTAAATTTTATGTCGCCGCGATGGATGATGTAAAGTTCATAGTTATTTGTTGGGCTCTCAATTATTATTTAGGGGTTGATGTCGTGGTATCGCTGTTGCAAATAATTTTTGTGTTCTGAGTTGCTAAATGCAATTGTCATGGATATTTGTCTGATTTCTGTCATTTTCAACTTTTGACACTGTGGTCCTACCCGTGTTCACAAACAAACAAAAATGTGAAAGGGTACTGCAAGATATTCAAACGAATGATTTGAATTTGAATGCAAGTACACGATTTTCAAACGGAGGGTTAATTCGAAATGCAAAATTTTGAAATAAAAGCAAAATTTCAGCGATCAATGCCTTATATTTCTTTTCTTTTATTTGGCATCTTTCGTTAACACTTTTTTATTTGCTTATACAAAGAAATGTTTTCAAATTTTTACGGCGATAGATCAGTAAAAAAAGGTTCATAATTATCCGCCGATTATTATTTAAGAGTTGATATCATGGCATCACTGTCGCAAGTAAAATTTGGCGTTTCGAACGGTTAAATGTAATTGTCGTAGATAGTTGTCTGATTTCCGTCATTTTCAACCTTTGACGACCGCGTTCACAAACAAACAATAATGTGGAAGGGTGCTGCCGAATTTTCAAACGGACAATTTTAATTCGGATGCAAGCACATCGTTTTTCAAATCAAAGGGTTTAAATTCGAACTGCAAGTTTTTGAAATAAATAAAAGGCATCTTGGTTAATAATCAGAAGATACCACGCACGCGCAGCATTATCCTCCCGAATCTCACTCCACCTCCGCTCCGGATCCCCCCGCCCGCCTCCACCGAACCCCCCGCGGCGGCGCCGGCGAGATGCCGCCGTCGAGCCGCCCGAGGGAGCCGCTCTCCCTCTCGCTCCCGGGCGCCGGCGGCCGCTCGCAGGACTTCCCCTCGCTCTTCTCCGACCTCACCTCGCTCCTCCTCCACCACTCCCCCGCCGCCGCCGCCACCCCCCACGGCCGCGCCCCGGTCTTCTCCTCCTCCACGCTCTCCATCCCCGCCCCCGCCGCCCCGGCGCAGGCGCAGGCGCAGTCCCAGCCGCAGGCGCCGACGCCGCTGGAGCGGGCGGCCATCGGGGCGTGCGCGGGGGCGGCGGCGGGGGCCTTCACCTACGCGGCGCTGCTGCCGCTCGACGCCGTCAAGACGCGGCTCCAGGCGGGGGCCGCCTCGCGCGGCTCCTGGCAGGTGTTCGCCGACATCCTCCGCGCCGACGGCCCCCTCGGCCTCTACCGGGGCCTCTCCGCCGTCATCCTCGGCTCCGCCACCTCCTCCGCCATCTACTTCGGCACCTGCGAGCTCGCCAAGTCGCTGCTGCGCCCGCACCTCCCCCCGTTCCTCGTGCCCCCGCTCGCCGGCGCCAGCGGCAACATCTCCTCCTCGGCCATCATGGTGCCCAAGGAGCTCATCACGCAGCGCCTCCAGTCGGGCGCCGCCACGGGCCGCTCCTGGCAGGTGCTGCTCCAGATCCTCCAGGCCGACGGCTTCTTCGGCCTCTACGCGGGGTACGCAGCCACCCTGCTCCGGAACCTCCCCGCCGGCGTGCTCAGCTACTCCTCCTTCGAGTACCTCAAGGCCTTCGCCCTCAGCAAGAGCAACGCCGCCAACCTGACGCCGGGGGAGAGCGTGCTGTGCGGCGCGCTCGCCGGCGCGATATCCGCGGGGCTCACCACCCCGCTCGACGTCGTCAAGACCCGGCTGATGACCAGGGTGGGCGCCGCCCAGGGGAGCCGCACGGTGGTGGGCACCATGCAGGAGGTCATCGCCGAGGAAGGCCTGATGGGTCTGTCCCGGGGGATCGGACCGAGGGTCCTGCACAGCGCCTGCTTCGCTGCGATTGGCTACTGCGCCTTCGAGACGGCCAGGCTCATGATCCTCAAGTCATACCTTGAATCGTGCGAGAGGAAGGCCGCTGCCGAGACCAAGACCGGAGTTGCCGCTGCCTGAGTGTGTATGATTCCTTTCCTTCTTTCAGGAAGGTAATCGCTTGTTCTGGGTAGTGTGCACTTTTCTTGTAGCTACCTAGCTATGATATTATGCAGATGATGTACCAGCCAGATGTATTTGCTTTAGTGTCATTTAAATTCAGTTATAGAGTTGTTTGAAGGATACAACAAGTAATAATATGAAACAGTTGTGAATCTCTCATTTGTTTTGATTAGTGGTTACTTATTTGCGGCATACATTTTCAGGTCGGTGTTTTCAGTAACATTCCATCTCTCTCTCTCTCTCTCTCTCTCTCTCTCTCTCTCTCTCTCTGTTACGTGTATGTGAAGCGTGTGTGTGATTACAATGAAAGCTCACAAACCTTAACTTTTGGTGTTCGCCACTAACTCAAAGCATTCATGGTGTTTTTGAGTGCTACTGCTCAGAAAAAATATCACAGTTATAAAATGTTCTCAAGCATAACATATATAAGTTTGTGGACACTAAGACCACAGAAATTCATGTATGCCAGGTTTTGTTTCCTAATGTTCAGAAATAGCATCACAGTCGTAGAATAATTTCAAGCACACCGAATTATACAAGTTTATGGACATCAGAGTCCACATAAATCGTGTATGCCAGATGAGGTCATTTCAGTGGGTTAGACATTGCACTACTGCAAGCGCATACAGTTCGATGCGAATGGACACGCTATAGTTCATCACTGGAAGTACTTTCTGCAGAATGAACTTGCTTCATGTGGGTAGTGAATCCTGATCATGTTCTCTAGGCACTTCTTGTAGGAGAAATCTGTAGGAGGGCCATCTGAGGATGCGACGTACAAGCACCTGGAGCTATGGAACTTTTGATGCTTAGCAACCTGCAAGCAGGGGAAGAAATTTCATCAAGTTTCAATTTTGGGTTTTGGTTCTTGTGATGCATCGGAAGACTGAAAGGTATGCTGCTTACCATTATGTAATTGTTATTCCCTGCCATCTTCTTTTCCTTCTCTGGGTGGTACATGAGAATATTTTCAACAATGAACTTCTCATCATCTCCAGAAAGCTTGATGCCATCCCTGCAAAGTATGGGAATAGATGGACTGCGAGTAAGGATTACGAACATAGAGAAGAAGCCACTTGTGGTCTACAAGAGAAGGTGCACTTTTCAATCATTGCAGTTACTTGGACTTTGTGATGTTCAAACTTAAATCAAACAGTCATATCATCATTTACTTGAAGAAGTGTAGCTACTTTTCATTACTTTGTGTCTTTTTAGAGTTGCAATGGGCTAGATATTATACCTTGATTCACGGATGATCCTCTTTACTTCTTTCATGATCGGATCAACTTGTGCATGGATCTGCTGTTCCGCTAGTGTAAAGTTTGAACTCCCTTGTTGTCCACTATTGCTACCTCCCCGGTTTGGTCCCTTTGATCTCCATGCTGGTCCTCTGCCACGGCTTGGGCCAAGATTGCCGGTCTTGATGTTCCGTCCACCATAGTTGGATGGTCCTGAAATGTGGAAGTTCGGGGCGCTTGTGGTATTGACTCTTTGGGCTTTCCACCTACTGTTACCTCCACGGTGTGATCCCTCTGATTTCCACACTGCACCTCTACCACCACCTCGACCTCTACCAACATTATTGGTCTTTCTACTCCATCCACCAGAGCTAGATGGACCTGTAATGGCAAAGTTGCCCTGGCTTGCCACATTTGCTTTCTTCCAACTTGGGTTACCATCTTCTTGTGTTGCATCTGAGGTCCAATTACCATCTCGCTGCCTTCTCTGATACACTTTCGTGGTAGATCTGCTCTGATTCCATCCACTAGTGCCACTTGTTGGCCCTGTAATGGCAGTGTTGCTCGGGCCTGCCACATATGCTTTGTTCCAACTTGGGTTACCATCTTGTTGCATTACATCTGAGCTCCAATTACTATTACGTTGCCTTCTCTGATAAACTTTCGTGGTAGAACTGCTCTGGTTCCATCCACCAGTGGCACTTGACTCTGTGGCGACATGTTTACCATGTTGCCAATTTGCAGCTGGCACCTTTTGGTGCCCTTGTTCAGCCCTCCAACCTTGAAGATCATGCAACAGGAGATTTGCTTTTGGCCTGTCTGTCCAAGAGATTGGACTGTTTCCTCCCAAACATAAGACTCCATCCTCTTCGATTTCATCTTCTTCAAGGTTGTCAACATCATACAAGCAGGAACCGTATGGAACAATTATATTATCTTCAGTGGCTCTTGTTGTTTCTACGTCTGTGAGGAATTCATATAAACCATACCCTCCAAGGTTCTCATCGCCTGCTAACTGTAAAAGACCAAGAGGTTCAGAGAAGGGAGAAAATAATTGCGTGATGCACACATGTGAGAAAATAGGCAGGTGAAATGTTCGTTGTACCATGTTCTCATCATTCCAGTGGATTTTGAAGGCTGAACCGGTCCCAATTGGTGCAGGATTGCCCCAAGAGCAGGTAGACACAACACTATCCAACTGATCAGAATAGACCTTCTCTGCACCCTCCTCGAAGCATTGCAATGGCCTCTGAAACATGTTTTTCTCGGTGTTTTAATCAATGCCAACGCTTGCTCATCAAAATGGGGGGTTCAAAACAAAATGAAATGGAGAACTTACAGCGAGTGTAGCCTTCATGAAGGGTGCCTGTATCTTGAGGGCCTTGAATGTGGCCTTGTAACCATAGCTGTTGAAGCCATGCAAGTTACCTGTGCAGGTCATGCTGCTTGCAACAGTAGTCAGGTGTTCTTCAAGAACTGATTTTGTAACCATTCCAACTGCCTTGGAAAGGTGCTGGAAGGATGGTCGAAAGCATAAATAGAAGAAAGTAGAACATGAGTAATGCTTTAATAGAAGCTACTAAATTCATCATAAAGGTAAAAAGGCAAGAACTAGCTGGACCTGTGTGACTCGACCAAAGGCAGAGGAAATTCCAAACCCTTCCCGAACTCCTTGGATGCTGTAGGGCACAGACCTGGTAGTGTCGATCAGATCCATCACAGGGATGCATGCATCCATTGCTGTTCCCCAGACATCACCACTCTCCCCAGTTGAGTCTTTATCCATTGTGATTACCAGCGCCAGTTCGCCCTTCTGCTCTGTACCGGAGTTCTGGACCCAACACGTGTCTTGTGGTTCAACCCATATTATGTTCACCTCCTGAACTCGTGGATCACCTGGGAGAAAAATGCAAGAGAACCTCTGTTTAGTAAGCAGAATTGCATAAGCACTATCAACATATTCATCTGGATTTTCTATATGCATGATACCTAGTATGACTGAACTTTTGGTTTACCTTTTATGATTGTGTCCAGGAGTATAGGAGAAATGGTATTGGCCATCAACTGGACAACTCGCGCAGAAGATTCAGATTGTGTGGTGACACTTTTTGTCAGGAAAAACTGCAAACAGGAGACCTGTTCTTCGTCATCTGCATCCTGGTAGCACATATATTCGCTGCAAAGAAGAAATGTCAGATTATGTTCAGAAATTAGAGAATAGACCATTTAAAGCTCATGCTTGATTTTCTCAATGTAGCATGCCAAAATCCCAATGAAGGACATTATTCAACTTAAGTTACCAAATAAACAACTCAAATCTTAGCGGATCTGCAAATTAAATCCAACCATTGGAATATTCTTTCAGAAGAATATGAAAATAAAGCCTCCTGTACTATTTCAAGGTTAAAACAATAAAAGATTGTAGCACCTTGAGATCACAACTCTCTTCATAAGTTGATTCACCTGCCCCTTCTTCTTTCCGCATCTATATATTTCTTCCTGGCATTTCTGAAGAATACCTTGCATACTTATGTTCATTTCATCCAGTTGCTTCTGTAAGGGCACAAAATGATTTCTTCAACATATAGTCTTGATGATAATGCTGAAAAACAATTATACTATTTGAAAAGTAGGAGAAAAGGAAAAATACCTTGTCAAGGTGAATGTGGCCAACAAGACAATGTGTTGCTTGAATATTTTGTTGTTGATAACTGAAACAAGACAATGATTGTGAGCCTAGCACAGTATACACTGAAATGTAAGAAGTAGTTACTTGTGATTTGATTTTGGCTTATAACTTTATAACACAGTGTAAAGCTGAACTGGACTGATCTAAGATTCCAAGTTCAATACGATGTCAAGAAACAAAAATTTGCTAGTCTTGTTCATGTTTATGATTCACTCATGTGAAACTAATACTAAAGTGCATAGTTTGGGAAAATAGTATGTAACTTGGGGCAGAAGGAACATTGTAGTATGATAAATAATTATGGAAGTATGAACGGTACATACTGGATTGAGAACTCAGTAGCACAGTCTTCTACTTTGGTCCTCTTTAAGCAGGCTTGAACTGCGAGCGATGCTCTTTCCATGCAAAAATTATTGCCGCAGGAGCATTTGTTCAGATACAAAATTATTTTTTGGTCATTTTCATTCCTAGAGCCAGCTCTTGTAAGTAGTACTTCCTGTAAATGCAACAATCAGAAGTCAGAACATATGGACCGAAGTCGTAGATGTAACTGACCAAATGAGCCTCTCACCTTCATTGAGTCCCATGAGGCCATGTTATTCTGATTTGGGTCTAACACTGCCTTGTATGCAGCATTCGTAACTGCAGTGGCTGCCAAGATACCAACGGGATCTCCTGGTGTCACAGAACTGGATGAGTCTGTCGAGTCAAACTTGACAACTGAATTTCCGCACGAGTTTCTTATGGTTCCATCATAGCATGCTACAACATCTCGGAGCATTGCCATCATGTTCTTGAAGAGAACGCCCGGCTCCACAAGTCCTTTAGATGCGCGTATTGTCTTCTCCCTTGCAGATATTGAATGGAGTAGGTCCTCATATGGGTTCAGTCCATTGCAAAATGAGTTCCTGACAAAACCATGTGCCTCCAAAGGATGGCAACCATTGGTGCTGCTGCCGCACTTGCTTAGCGACTTGGATACGCAATCCTCTACCAAGCTGCCAGAATATAATCTTCCGTTGCGCTGCAGCTGATGTCCCAAGAAACCAATCTGCTCCACTACTTTGGTCATGGCTGAATCTCTCTTTTGGTCAACCAAGAAGCGAATGTCAGAAGAAGTAATGAAGTCCACAATTGGTTTCCGTAACTTGTCAAGATCAAGTGTCTGATGCTGTATTGTCTGTGGTATTGGATTCTGGACATTGAAGTCTCTCAGGCTTACGCTGAAACCGTCAGTAAATAATGATTCCATTAGTAGGGGCTGCAGAAGATTCAGAAATTCTATGGCCTCCCTTGGATTCTTCATGGACAGAACTGATGAGATGGTAATAGTGCCAGCAACCAAGTCTCTGATTAATATTTTATTTTCCTGTGGTAGTACTGTCTCTAGAATCTGAGCGAAACTCCACTCTGGTCCACCTGATAGTCGCTTCATGGGAATCAACCCTGCCGTGAACATTGCATTTATAAGTTCATTGGCCTCCATTCTGGAATACTTTCTAGCAGACATTTTCTTTAAAGCTAGTAAGCAATCATTCTTGAGCTGAAAATTCAGCTTTGCATTGTGAGAGCTGACCAGCTGCTTCTCCACCGTGAAGAGCTCTATAGCTTCAGCCCTTGCTGACACTGACCTTGGGAAGAAAATGTGGACACAGTCGCCATCAAAATCTGCTCCAAGTGGGCCACATATGAGTGGGTTGATCTTGATGGTGTGGTCAGTATGTACACGGACATACATTGCTTGGACTGAGTGCTTGTCGGTGCTTGGTGGCCTGTTGACAAATACCGCATCTCCATCCAGAATTCTCCGGTTGACCGTTTCACCAACCTTTAGTATGGTCCGTTTCTTATTTGCTTTCCCCACATCCAAGGAGTGCGTGATAGAATTAGCATCTTCATGTGTCAGGCAAAGACCTCTATCCATCATGCCTTGCAGCTGAGCAATGTTGTAGTCTGTCACACGCTCTTCTACCGACATTCGTCTTGCTACTTCATCAGGAACTCCTACCACATTCATAGGAATGTATGGGTCACCCGTGATCACACCACGGCATGAGAAGCTTGAGCTCTTGCTGATGCAGAGTGCCTTCATCTTTTGCTGCCATTGTTTTGTTGCAGGCAGACTTTTAAAGGTGATATCTTGAGGACCCTATGAAAGATACATGACACCAGATATGAACACACAGTTTTGATCAAGTAGATAGGATGCATTTCATTTGCATATTATCTACATACCCTTGCTGTTCCTGCATGCTTGATGTAGTCAGCAATGGCAAGCTGAAGATCATCTGCTTCCACCTCATGTTCTTTGAAGGTTGGGGGGCCAACCCTTGAGTTGTTGATTCTATGTACGTTGAGTACGATTTTCCTCAGCAGGTTTGTGGAGGCATCCTAAAGAATGGAGAAAAAAGTCAGGAGTGACGGTGAAACGAAGGAAATTCTGATGCAACCAAAAGTATATGAGTGATGAGTCTCAAAAGGTACTTACCGGAGAGCACATGATTGTTTCATCTAAAACATTGTAAGCGCGGAGGCAGTTTGGTGGAACAGGGAGATTGCTCATCACAAATCCATCCTGAAGAATATATCCCTTAGCAGCAATCTGCCTTCTTGTTTTTTCAGAGATCTTCTCCATTATTTTCTGAACCTAAGAAACAGAAGAACAAAATGTGAGTATCTCTAGCACCTATTAGTTCTTGAAGTATTCATTAATTTCTCTTGTCATAACCATTTCTAATGCAAAGCAGAGCAACTAAGTTCTGAGACTTTTGTTCTACATCCTCCTCCCTTGCAGGGTGGCTTTTGCCACAAGAGCAACAAGTCTCTGTCTAGTACTAGTACCTCTTCTGCGAATAAACGACGGCAGTGAGAGCTGCCCTTCGTGTGAAAGCCAAATTGATCGAGGAAGCTCCAAAATCCCTCTTCCAGTTCTTTCCTGGATGGCACTCTCAGCTCCAAGGTAAGGGCTCCATTGGATTTCTTGACTTTTGCAACATGGATTGGTGGGAGATCCTGGAAGAAGATGAATGCAGAATTCGACAAAGGAAATAATAGTGGCTGGTTAGTTAGAGGGATTAAGGGAAAAAATACTCCAAATAAAAAATTTGAACCATGGCAAGACATAATTAATTGGTGCTTGTACTGTACATATGGCATGCTCCTCAGAAACTAAAACCAGAAACTAACACTAGCCACCAATAACTTAACTAATAGTCTTAATTTAAATTTGAAATTTGAGTGGAGATTTGTACTGTTTGAGGGTTGGGTAATGTGGTGGAATTTAGCCATAACAGACGTCTAGGCTACTGCACAATGTGTGTTAAATAAAGCATGGCATTTGCTTCCTTTGGAGATAATTGATATTTTAGTTGCTGCATGCATTTTAAACTCTGCACCTGTTGCTTTTGAATTGGATCATACATCTTTCTGGGAAGATCCAAATTTCAAATTTCAGCACCTGTTATGCTAGTGTCACTTCCAAATTTCAGCTCATCGTCTTCTCTGACTGCTCTAGTGTTTAAGCTGAACTACCTGCACTTGTTTTGTATTTAGCTGCTTAACGCTATCTCTGCAGCAGCAACTTTTTGGAAAAAAAATTTCATCATCGACGATTCAGTTACGATCTATCTAGCAGTAGATTCGGCTACCTTGAGATTTTCTCGGAGAATTAGAGGAAAAAAAAGCTACATATGAATGTGCATATTATGCATACCAACCTGACCCTACTAATGCAACTTAAAGGAGACTTGAACAGTTTGATCTCCTTCATCAGTTATCACTTAATTACCTGACAGTATGAACATGAGGTGAAGTTGCTCTCCTTTTCCACACTTTTCTGTTTCTGTTGCAAAGTACAGAAATTCCATGTTAATGCTAGCCACTACATCACTGATCATAGTATGCTTGGGCAGGGTTTAATTTCTGCATGTACCTTGCAGTTCTTGAACTGGAGGCAGCTGAAGCAGATCATGTTGAGTATCTTCGTCAGCTCGGTGATATGGCTTGGGTGGTAGACGGACACGGGCAGCTTGATGAACCCGAAATGACCTTCAGCCAGCCATGAGAAGACGAGTTTTGTCAGAAAATAATAAATGAAGGTGCAGTATGCACATATATGGGCTGATTCAGAATCTTAGATCAAAGATTGCAGAACCTAACATGGATGTGCATGCAAAATTTCCAGGCGGGCAGAATCAATGTCATTACAACAATCTCTTTGTCAGCTCAGTTCAGGAACACACTATAAATCAGTCGAGATAAATGCTGCGGCATTGACTTTTATCAACAATGTCTTTGACAGTGTACAACAGTAAACTGAACGGCCAGGTGTGACCATTATCATATCCAACAGTTTATTATGTTCCTAGAAAGTGATCTAACCGAGGCAACTAAATTTTCTATCTTCCAGTAAACTGTCTTGCTGAATATTTTGCAGGTGGAATGAGATGCTGTTATTTCAGCCGAGTTTTTTGAGTATTGCCGAAAGCTTAGGAACAGGAGATACCTATCCTATCAGTTGAGACAAATGCTGACGCAGAACTGATTTTAGCAAGAATACTCTGACAATGTATAATACTCAAGTGAGTAGTCAGATCAGCTGTTATCATATCAAACTATTTGTGTTTCAACAGAGTGATCTTGCCTACTGTAGGTAAGTATTTGTGCTCGAATAAACTGAACTTTAGTTGAATATCGTTCAGTTTGGTTTTATCTAGTTTCAGGAACCTGAAAAATAATCTCAAGTTCGGTTCCAAACTACCTGTGCAGGATTATCACACACTGAACTAGGCAGCTAGCTAGCCCACTAAGAAGTTTTATCTGCATGTTTGTAGACGTGAAGTGGCACTATTCATCGCTAAATTAAAGGGGCACACCACTGTTGGTAGAAACCTAGAAAATCAGGTGCGTCATGACCCAGATTTCTGTTTATTTTGTTCACAAAAACCTCTAAATAAACAGATCTTGTTTTGACTTGAAAGTCTCAGGCAATGCAGAAGTGTCAAACAGCTGCAGCTTACACTATCACACCCAACTTAATTACCTATGCTCCTGTAAACAGCTAGTTTAGTTTTGTCAAACTTGGATTTGGTTTCTAACTTGACACATGCTAAACTGTCAGAAAATTTTAGCCGCACGTTTGCAGACGTTTACTGATGCTTCTATTCTTTCTCCCCGTGCATGGATTAATTGATGGGCTAACCAAGGAAGCTACTGGCCGGGTTGATTTTGTAGCAGGTATAAAACAGAGAGGAGCCAGTGAGTCACCTTCACACTTGGCGAGGTCGGTGGCGCCGCAGGAGTCGCAGTGGCCGAGCTGCAGCGGCAGGCCCAGCGCCGGGTTCCCGGCCAGCTGGCTCGGGTGCGTCACCGGGAACTCCTCCTTCATCGGCTGCGCCTTCACCTGCAATGCATGCGACCATCAATGTGGTTAGTTAATCACCTGCTGTTCTGCTATGAAGAAGGAGGGGGAGGAGACGACGAAGAGGCCATGATTGGTTGGAGTGAAAGAGGAGAAGAAATGCTTGGCAATTACGTACGATCTCCTGGTTTGAGGCGACGGCGAGCCTGATGCTGGTGACGGTGCCCTCCGCGACGAACGCAGGGTCATCGCCGGCCTCCATTGCCGTCTCCATCGCCGGTGCTTTGGGCGAGCTGCACCGGTGGATGGATCGATTGGAAGAGAGTTGAGTGAGAGTGAGGGAGCGAGGGAGCTGGGTTGTGAGGGAGCTGGGTTGAGAGCTAGCCATCTTTCACTCACTGACCATGACCAGCACCCAACTGCAGTAGCACGCGTTAAGTGTATGTCTCCTAATATTTAAAAGAAAAGAAAAGAAAAGGTGCCCCTTCAAAAAAAGAGACCCAAAAGTGCTGTCTGTTTCTCTTCTAGTTTCTTCCATCTGTTTATCTGGTTCTCAATGATCTCGATTCTTCTTCTCATTTCAACAAGTGGGCTATTTCTCTTCTTTTTTGAAAAAATGCAATTCGCATACGTGGGTCGACATATGTTAGATAAATCAGAGCATTTTTTTCTGACTGATTTAACATGTTGTGCTTTGATCATGCATGTGGCAAAACAAGTTCCTTCCATTAAGATATGCTTAAGGCCTAGTTTGGCAACACAGTTTTCCCAAGACTACAGTAACCGAAAACCTCGGTATTCCAATGCGCGGGCAATGTGTACTTCAGTTTTTAGAAACCACATTTTTTTCTTAGTTTTAGCAAAACTATGAAGGTGTTTGGCAAATGCAGTTTTTCTCACTTTTCCCTGGTTTGACGGATTATCACATTGCTTGCATAGTCTAGAACCAAATTCAGTTGCACTCGACCTGAGCTTATGCATGCTAACGGCCGCCGCATGTAGCCTTGCGTAGATGCATCTACTCATCTCATGTACCAGTTTATCTCTTGTATCTCTCGCTGCATAGAATCGATCAGTGTATGACTGCTCCAATGATTGATCGATCTACCCGATGATCTAAGCCTCGTCAAGCATGTGTTTCCAGCCTGCGTTGTAGTGTTTTACGCCTGTATGATGATCATCAGGGCAGAGCTATGTGTATAGCTAAGGGGGCCATGGCCCCCTCCCCCCAGCCCAATGCAAAATCGTTGAAGGGATTTTTTCAGAAGACTTAGATGGAAGCAAATATTCTCATTTGGCCCCTCCAAAAATCCATACTATGCTGCATACGACTGTCTCAGGAAGTCAGGATCAATCAATCTACTCCCCAATCTAATCTACATGCTGCCCCCTTGTTGCATCGACGATCAGTTTGGTGCATAAACTTGCAAAATACGTGTTTCTGGTCATCAAACTTGCATGGACGTGCAAATACGGTCACATTTCCCATACACGGATGTATTCACTGCCTACATGGCATGCAGCGTGGCCAGGGCCCATTGTCAGTGGTTGAAGCGTTGTGCATGTGATATTCTTTGTAGAAACACCCTCAAGTTTTTTTTAAACTTCGTACAAAAGCGCTCCAACACAGGTAATGTTAAATAGTATCTCGCTGGGTCCTGCCCGTCAGTGTGCGTTGTGAGTAATTTGGACTAGAAAATAGGTCTGAGGGAGTTCGAACCATCGACTAGCTGTAATAGCGCTAGAGTACTAACCACACCACCGTTGTTGTTTACGCGGATTACCAATGTGTAGATCCTTTAGGCTAAATATAAAGGTACACATTTAGAATTATATTTTCTTTTCTCAACATTTTCAAATTTAAATTGTTTAAATTATAACATATTTTCCGCTGATTTGTCTGAAAGGAAATTACGGACATTCATTCTGCACTATATTTTGCTTTTTAGATTTTGTAACTTAAAATTATTAGAATTCAAGCAAATTTTTAGTTGACTTGTCTGGAAAATTTACGTACATTCATTCTGGCCTATATTTTTCAATCTAGTTTTCCAATTTAAAATTATTCGAATTCAAACAAAATTCTGTTGATTTGTTCGAAATAAATTTATGTACATTCATTATGGACTATATTATCTTTTGTTTGGGTTATTCAAATTCTTAAAAAGGTTGATTTGGTAAAACCGTGTCCACTCAGATTCATAATTTGAAGGCATGAACATCAATAAAGGAAGTCATGTATGACAGCGGTGTATCCAAGTTGAGCTACCCGGGTGCACAGGACCGGGTATAAGATGTTTTCTTTGAAAGTTTCATGCAAAATAGTGTGTAAAACCCCATCTTTAAGATGAAAAATATGAGTGATCATATGCTAGGACACCGGGTCATTTTCTCTTTAGGTCCATCCCTGATGTATGGCATACGTCTCAACTCATGGCGATGCGACTGGAAGAATGAAAATCTGGTACAGCAAGTTTGGTTAATGTCTTTCGCTGTTCGTTAGGTATATTCTCAGTGCTTCTTGACATTTGTGAGTTGTGCTGAAATGCTTGTGGAGTTGTTTGCAACCCATCTCACATGGACTCTACCACCGCGCGACACCACACACGAACGTTTCAATTGACGCTAGGCTGAAAACATGTGATATCACAATCATGCACCCATAGTTGAACGATGGGCTCAAAAAACAATCATGCACCCACAGTTCAACGATGGGCTCAAAAAACAATCATGCACCCACAGTTGAACGATGGGCTCAAAAAACAATCATGCACCCACGAGGCCTCTGGCTAAATCAAACGGATCAAACTGCGTCGTGCTGGAGACATACCTCTTTTTTTAGGGGCTGGAGACATATCTGCCCATCCTTTGTTCGGTAGAACAATTGTCATGTCGCATTCTGGATTGGGACTGGCTACGCGCCAGTCGACTGATTCTTTTTTTAGGGTCAGTCACTTCTTCTTTATACGCAAAATTCATCCTGGGCGGTAACGCTTGGCCTGGCTGGGGGTACATGCATGCATGCGTTCAAGCAATTGTTCGTCATGCATGGATGATGATGGGTCTCACTAACATGCATGCATTCGTACTTTTCAGCTGGATGGAGATGAGTACGTGCATTACCCATAAGTGCATGCAACACGTTTTTATAAGTTTTAGAAATTATATATGATATAAAAATTAACAAAATAAATAGAATGAATTTTTCTAAGCAAGAATATATTAGTAGCACTGGTATTGAAAGAGAAAAAAACTTGCACACAACATTATATTTGAATCACGCTTTTGGTAATACACAAAGCATAAACATATAATAGTGCAATTTTCACAATCTAGTACTCCATCCATTTCTAAATATAAGTCTTTTAAGAGATTTCAATATGGACACGTTTTTATAAGTTTTAGAAATTATATATGATATAAAAATTAACAAAATAAATATAATGAATTTTTCTAAGCAAGAATATATTAGTAGCACTGGTATTGAAAGTGAAAAAAACTTGCACACAACATTATATTTGAATCACGCTTTTGGTAATACACAAAGCATAAACATATAATAGTGCAATTTTCACAATCTAGTACTCCATCCATTTCTGAATATAAGTCTTTTAAGAGATTTCAATATGGACACGTTTTTATAAGTTTTAGAAATTATATATGATATAAAAATTAACAAAATAAATATAATGAATTTTTCTAAGCAAGAATATATTAGTAGCACTGGTATTGAAAGTGAAAAAAAACTTGCACACAACATTATATTTGAATCACGCTTTTGGTAATACACAAAGCATAAACATATAATAGTGCAATTTTCACAATCTAGTACTCCATCCATTTCTAAATATAAGTCTTTTAAGAGATTTCAATATGGACACGTTTTTATAAGTTTTAGAAATTATATATGATATAAAAATTAACAAAATAAATATAATGAATTTTTCTAAGCAAGAATATATTAGTAGCACTGGTATTGAAAGTGAAAAAAACTTGCACACAACATTATATTTGAATCACGCTTTTGGTAATACACAAAGCATAAACATATAATAGTGCAATTTTCACAATCTAGTACTCCATCCATTTCT
>NC_057800.1:733834137-733835210 GCF_018294505.1 Triticum aestivum
AAAAACTTGCACACAACATTATATTTGAATCACGCTTTTGGTAATACACAAAGCATAAACATATAATAGTGCAATTTTCACAATCTAGTACTCCATCCATTTCTAAATATAAGTCTTTTAAGAGATTTCAATATGGACACGTTTTTATAAGTTTTAGAAATTATATATGATATAAAAATTAACAAAATAAATATAATGAATTTTTCTAAGCAAGAATATATTAGTAGCACTGGTATTGAAAGTGAAAAAAACTTGCACACAACATTATATTTGAATCACGCTTTTGGTAATACACAAAGCATAAACATATAATAGTGCAATTTTCACAATCTAGTACTCCATCCATTTCTAAATATAAGTCTTTTAAGAGATTTCAATATGGAGTTTAAACAAAGCGAAATGAGTGGATCTACACTCTAAAATATGTCTATATACATCTGTATATATAGTTCATATTGAAATCTCTAAGAAGACTTATAATTAGGAACGGAGGATAATTTACACACATATTGTATAGTGCTTGCATTTATACTTACACACGGAAAAATAAAAAAGAAGTTGTTTAAGAAATAATGAATTAGTGACATTAGTAATCTCTTTTAAGAAGAAGAAAATTAAAAAGGACAAATTCTGCACACAGTTAATACATAAATTGCATTTATTATAATATGCAAGAATAAGCATATAATAGTGGAATGATATCGGTATTGCACTTAAAGAAAGAAAATGGAATAGAAAACGAAAAAAAATGAAGTTTCCTATGAGAGAATGAAACCCTTCAAGAAGAAAGAAAATGAAAAAAAAAACAAAATCAAAACAATGATTTTCTAGGGAATAACGAACCCCTTTAAGAAAAAAAAGAGAAAAAAATTGCACACAAGTTTGCACTCTTAGTAATATGCAAAAAAGGAACATATAATATTGCAATTTCGCATTCTACTACAATTTCCACACATGTTGTATAGTACTTGCGTGTCTACTTACTTAAAACACAAAAATAAAAAATAACATTTTCTAAAAAAATGAATTAGAGGCATTGGTATCAACCTCTAAGAAGAAAAGGAATGAAAAAT
>NC_057800.1:733835220-733836255 GCF_018294505.1 Triticum aestivum
TGATGATGATGAGTTATTAAATCATTGGGTGAAAGAACCGTGGATTAGTTTCAAGTGGATGGATCCTAAGTGATTAAGTCATGGATTATCGGTTCTTTCACCTAGTGATTTAATAACTCATCATCATCGTCATCATATTAACGTGTGTATGTGTGAATGGTGGTGCGAGACATTTGATGATATATATATATATATATATATATATATATATATATATATATATATATATATATATATATATGACTGCTAAAGTGAGCCTGAGCGTACTATTATTAGCGTACGCGCCGACCCAACATGCGAACCGCCTAATTAGGCTGACTCAACCCCCCATCCGAAGCGCTTGTATCAGTAACTCCAACGTAATTAGGAAATAAAATATAGTAATAAAAGAAACATACTTTACGGGACATATCTTGTAAGGTCCGGTAGTAAACCGTATGAAGGAAGTAGTGATGTAATTACTACCTAGGAGCTAATGGATTTGTATGGCCAGGTAGTAACGAATAGAAGATAGTAGTAATGTGATTACCACCTAGATAGGAATAGGTTCGTTTCGAATCGTAATACAATTACCATTCAACACTTTTTTGGCATGCGTTTTACTAGTAGTAGGAGCGTACAGGGTAATCAAGTTAGTTATATTACTATATTTGTCAAGGAGTTTTACTAGTAACATGGTTGCCTGAGTGGCCGGTGCTAGCAGATTTAGTAACCGTTTTAATTTGTTACGATCTTTTCTAGGAACTTTACTAGTAGTCAGTTGGGCGATCTACTAATGCACGGCCAGTATTCCTTTTAGTTCTGTTACTGTTTTCGCTAGCATGTTTTACTAGTAGACGGAGGCTGGTGCGTGGTAGTCTGTAACCAACTAAAGTGTATTACGATTATTGCAGGCAATTTTACGACAATTAGCAGGACGAAGCGGCGCTCGAGCAAACCCAGAACGGGTGGCGCGTAGGATTAGCGCTTTTGCGCTCACGCTCAGTATAGCGCGACCGTATATATATATATATATATATATATATATATATATAT
>NC_057800.1:733836265-733844604 GCF_018294505.1 Triticum aestivum
CCTGAGCGTACTATTATTAGCGTACGCGCCGACCCAACATGCGAACCGCCTAATTAGGCTGACTCAATCCCCCATCCGAGGCGCTTGTATCAGTAACTCCAACGTAATTAGGAAATAAAATATAGTAATAAAAGAAGCATACTTTACGGGACATATCTTGTAAGGTCCGGTAGTAAACCGTATGAAGGAAGTAGTAATGTAATTACTACCTAGGAGCTAATGGATTTGTATGGCCAGGTAGTAACGAATAGAAGATAGTAGTAATGTGATTACCACCTAGATAGGAATAGGTTCGTTTCGAATCGCAATACAATTACCATTCAACACTTTTTTGGCATGCGTTTTACTAGTAGTAGGAGCGTACAGGGTAATCAAGTTAGTTATATTACTATATTTGTCAAGGAGTTTTACTAGTAACATGGTTGCCTGAGTGGCCGGTGCTAGCAGATTTAGTAACCGTTTTAATTTGTTACGATCTTTTCTAGGAACTTTACTAGTAGTCAGTTGGGCGATCTACTAATGCACGGCCAGTATTCCTTTTAGTTCTGTAACTGTTTTCGCTAGCATGTTTTACTAGTAGACGGAGGCTGGTGCGTGGTAGTCTGTAACCAACTAAAGTGTATTACGATTATTGCAGGCAATTTTACGACAATTAGCGGGACGAAGCAAACCCAGAACGGGTGGCGCGTAGGATTAGCGCTTTTGCGCTCACGCTCAGTATAGCGCGACCGTATATATAAAGTCCACATATTTCTACCTCTCTATCATGCTTCGTGATCTGCGCGCATGATAGAGAGAGAGGTAGAAATATGTGGGCCTTTTCTTAATTTCTAACCCACTTCACCTAATGATTCTCTGACCCATTCTGCACTGCTGTTGTCGGAGTGGGTGGTCCAACAAAAGGCACCGAATCAGTTGGTGGAACTTTTGGCGTCCACGAAATTCATGTGGTGTTTTCTACTCGATCCCTTTTTCCTCCCCTCGTCAGTCCAGCAACGAGGACTCCCGTTATCCCCTTCTTCTTCCTTGACACGTCCCCTCCACTCCCTCGATCTGGAGCACCACGCCGTCGCCCGACCTGCTCGTCTTTTTCCCTCCTCTGGTCCCCCGAGCCGAGGCCGACGGCGAGCTGCAGCCTCCAGGGCGTCCACGAGCCCGTCGAGCAAGCACTGGAGGGAGGACTCCCTTGCTCCCATTCCTCTTCCTCACCTCGTCGCCATGGTCACTGGCCACCTCCTCCATCCCCTTCCTTCGTACTGCACTCGCCGTCGCACAGCCGCAGGGTCTTCATCTAGCGGCACGGCTCCGTCCTTCATCCGGTCTGGACAGCCGGGGCTCCATGGTATGTGGGTGCTCTTGATCCGCGATGTGCCGGTATCACGTCGCCCACTCCAAGCAGCACCATCTCAGCCCTCTCTCCTCCCCGAGGCCAGAGAAGCAACGACGCAACCCTCGCCGTCCATGCCTGTCTGCCGAATCATCTGTTGTTTGATAATCTGTTTGTCCCTCCGTTGAATCATGTATTGATAACCTTGTTTGCCTCCCCGTTGAATCATCTGTTGTTTGATAATCTGTTTGTCCCTCCGTTGAATCATGTATTGATAACCTTGTTTGCCTCCCCGTTGAATCATCTGTTGTTTGATGGCACATCCACTACGGCTGGGGGTAGGACCACTGTCTCGTCAGGCACGTACACTTAACTCAAGATTGCCAGGAACGTTATACTGAACCATAGAGCTGAAAGGAAGTGGTTGCAGTAGCAAAACGAGCTGCAAGAGGTGTAGTAGATGCAGATGCCATCAAGCGAGTTGTCCGAGCTTCTGAAGTTTCCACGGGCACTGGATCCTCGACAAACCGGTCCTGTCCTTCATCCCCGGAACCATCCAAGCAAGATTCGGGTACATAGTTATCTTCAGAGCTGGAGCCATCATTCTGATCTGGTAGTTTCAAGCACTCACAATCTTCAGTAAAATGATCTTCTGATCCGCAAACAGAGCATGCATCCTTTGATTTTTCCACCGCACGCTCAACTGCCGATTTCATTCTTTTTGATTTGGGGCGGCCACGCGATGGTCTTTTCTCTGGATACAGAGCTGTAACGTGATCAGCAGGTTGAACATCACTAAAGTTGGGCACATTGGGCTTTTGCGATGCAGCCTTGCTGTTCCCAATCTTTGTACTTGGCTGACTAGTCCCAGCTTCTGAAGCAGCCATGGCTTTCAGCTCTTTCTCCAGCGAGAGCAACTTCTGTACTGCATGATTGAAAAGTGGCACAGATAGGTTACCTTCCTTTACCACCTGCAGTGCACGCACATACAGAATATTGTGCCTGAATGTTTTGGAAACCCCAATGTCCGAGTCTCTCTGATAATTCTTGATATGATCAGGTAGAATGTCCCGGGCATCTCTAGTCCACCGCTTCATCACATAATGAGCCGGAAGGCGAAGAACGCCAACATGAATCATTACCTAGCGAAATTAAATAATTAATAAGGAAAAAGAAAAACAAGGTACAATATGAATATCTGCACTTACTCTCAAAGCGTGCCGGCAGAGAAGCCCCATGTGCTCATACATGGCGCGCTCGCAGTTGTAAGTATCGCTTTCTCGATCAACCATAACCACATAGCTTACTTTGCACCAGTGTGCGCGGAGGTCTGAGTCAACATGTTGCACGACAACGCGGCCATCCACATTCTGACCTTTCACGACGTAACTGCCTGCCTCATACAGCTCAGCGGAAAACAACTTGAACACAGCACGAGTATAGACCTTGGAGGCGTGCCGCTCGATGGGCACATTACTATGCAACACCTTACCATCCTACAGACCGAAATGCATTCAGTAAGGTAAGCACACAATTTTTATTGCTAGTCAGATAATTTATGAATGCCATTCTTTACTGTACTGTCGAAAAGAAAGAAGAAAACCTTTTTTGTATGCGCCATTTCAGAATCCTCTTCTTCGCAACGAGAGGCTATTAGCTTGTTATACTGCATCACAAATCTGTTGAGCGGTGCTGAAAGCGATACATAAGTTTTAAGAACGTTATTCATGCACTCATTCCGTTGTGTGCTTGACATTTTGGCACAAAAGTTAGAGCTAAGATACGGTTTGGCCCATTTATCCCTGCAGTGAAACACATCCTGCATGTACCTGTTATCCTGTAGTCCATAACTAGAAACCAGAAACTGCCATCCAGATTCAAACTCCTCAACGGTCATCATCTCGTTGGTTAGATAGTTGAAATCTATGCGGAACGGTGTACCTTTTTTGTACAAGGTCCCAAGTTTCTCCTTGATGTTTTTCATCACATGCCATTTGCACCAACGGTGAGCAGTAGAAGGCATAACATCAGCAATTGCACGCTCCATCTGCAAGCATTGATCTGCAAACATTGGCAAGATAAGAGATATCGCACCAACATGTATGAGCATACATGAAGACATAGATGCGCGAAGCTAGCTATTTAAAAAAATTATACCTGTGAGAATAGTTTTTGGTGTTTTACCGCCGTTGGCACCAAGGAAGGTTGCTCTTGCAAAAGCCCACTTGAACGACTCTACAGTCTCCTCTCGCAAAATAACACAACCGAAAAGAGTGGACTGATAATGGTTGTTGACACCTACAAAAAGCCCAACAGGCATCTCATATAAATTGCTCTTGTAGGTTGTGTCAAATGTCAAAACATCACCAAACAACCAGTAATCAGCACGGCTCTTCGAGTGACACCACAAGAGACCAGACACTCTCCTTTCTCCGTCGGTCTTAACTGAATAGAAAAAATCAGGGTTCTGGGATTGCATTGTTGCAAAAAGCTCAAGTGTCTTCGCGATGTCGTCCTGGCTAGCTTCATGTGCAATTGATGCGCAAAGATTTTTGAGACACCTCTTGCCGAATGGGACTTCTTCAGCACGCCCATGGATGTCAGCCATGACCCCAAACACCTTGTTAACTTGCACATTGTTTGAACGCATATGTTTGATGAGATCTCTCATAGAAGAGTCGATGGCATTATGACATTTCCAGACCTTTTTCTCACCAACAGTTTCTGCCAGCTCATGGTTGTGAGTCAAAACAACTCGAGAGAAAAACCAGCCATCAGTGGATGTCCTCTTCACTCGAACCATTGCCGGGCATTTGGTCCGCGCGGACCTGGTATTTCCTACATTGCTCCGCCCCTGGACAAACAAGTAGCAACTAGTTTTAGTATCAAATAAATAGTCGACCTCGCTAGTTGATCACACTAGAAAAAAAAGTAAAAACTCGAATGGCACAACAAAGATACCTCACACGAGCAGAGTAAATCCTGATTGGTCTTGTATCCAGTTTTCTTTATCTCATACTTGTTGCCGTGTTTAATACCGAAACCCATCTCCCAGGAGTATGTGTTGTAAAACTGATAGGCTTCTTGTTCGGTTGAAAAAATCATGCCTTCAACGGGCTCGAAGACGATGCGTGAACCTCGCTCAGCAGCTCTATCGAACGCCCTCTTGATATAGTTAGAGCCATCTTCTTCAGGTTCTAGGCTATAACTTTTGCCGGCCCGCCCCCTGACCAAACATCCAGGCAGTTTGTCAAACAGTTTATGTTAAAAACATTAACATTTTCTTGGCAGATTAAACACCTTTGACGTCGCTCATAGCCCTCTGAACAACCATCTTCAGCACGCTGCTCGAAAACAGTGGTCGCCGGATGTGGCATGGTGAATGGAGCGGAGGAGTGACAACCCGAAGCAGCTTTGATATTGATGGCACGAACGTCCCTACTGTTTTATGCAGATTTTTTAGGTGAAGTCAAGAAAGTTTTCCAAAAAAGATTAGTTACAATCTATAAACTTTTTTAGGTTACCTTTCGTCAACGCAATATGGATCTGAGCTGGACCCTTCGCCGTGTTGTGCGGCAGCAGATGGCATCGGTCGTGGAAGAGCAGATCGCTCCGATAGACGGCCGTCCATCCCCGGCGTGAGATCGTGGGGAGGCTGTGTCTCACGGGCCCTTGACAATATTTACCGTGGTGTCAGAACAGTTTGACGAACAAAAGATATACAGAGGGAATTTTGATGAGTTGTTAACCTTTGAACATCCGAGTACCATTCCGTCATAAATTCCTCGGCAAATCTTGCTCCAGCAGCAGATGGATGACAAGTATCGCTGGAGAACCCTGATGCGACGTTGACGGCTTCCTCACTCTGACTGAGCTCTGGCGGGAAAGAACAGTTCATCCCTGAAACTGTATCCTCAAGATCTTTCCGAGTGGAGGTTTCTGTTGAAGAGAAATCGCGTGAGAATGTACAACCAATCAAAATGATTACACAGGCAACAAAGCATCATAAGGAGACTTACTACCAACAGCAGAGTCCTTCAAGGTAGGAATGTCACCACAAGTTTCCGAGATGACACCATAGTTCAAGGTCGAGGCCATTGCTAGGAGCAGCTGCCCTCCGTGAGTCCGTGTGGTGTTCAACCACACAGCAATTATGAGATGCGACAGACCAAAATGGAATGGGGGAATCCTGCCTTTCCAAATCTCAGCTCTGTCAGTCTGACAAATATATGGCTGCATTGAACGATGGAAACAATTTGCCGTTTTCTCTATCCACGCTTCGAAAGATCGAGTCTGACCTTCCTATTTGGTAAACCCATCACGAGACCCTGTATTTGACCCTGCTGGTTCACAGCTCTGATGCAACAGCGCTAGCTCCAAAAATACATAAATACATAGCTGACAGAACTAGCTGTCCTGCAATATCGCTAGCTCAAGAGAAAGTTCAGAGCACTAGCTGGACTGAAAGAGAAACGTAACGCATATTTTTGCGTCGTCTGTATAAACAAAAGATAGTGAAAAGGATACACCTTGAGGATTGAGGTAGTAGAGCATGGTGAGCTGCTGGACTGAAGTAGCCGCCTAGCTGGGGAGCGGAGTCACCGTGTTGATTGAGCAGAACTGCAGGAGGCCGACCAAGGTGGCGTCGAGATCGACCAATGAGCCAGCGATGGGATGGGCGCGTCGAGCAGGAGGAGATGGGGCAGCGAAAAGTGCGTTGAGGAGTGCTGCCTTGTCGGCTCTCGTCGACCATGGAAGGGCGTCGAGCAGAGGTGGTCGTCCTTCTGCCTGAACGACCGGGAGGGGAAGGGCGGGGTGCGCCATCCGGACATCCGGTGAGCCTTGCTCTGCCCCTCTCCGTCCGGCGTCGCCCCCGCCGCCGCTGAGAAGCACCGGCCGCCAGCCGAGAGGATGAGAGAAGTGGGCCAATTTAGGTTTAGTTTTTTTTTTTTGCGCGTGTCTCGGAATTACTAGGTCTGAGAGCATTTCCAACAGCCGCGCCCCCGCAACGCGCCGGGCGCTAAAAGTCAGAATACAACACCAAGTTAACCAGTTTTTGCACGCGGCGGTGCGCTGGCTCCAGCGGTCGTCGCCGCCGCAAATTAAAACGCGCACACGCCGCTCCAGCAAGCGCGCTATATTTCATCTGTTTTTCCCTACTACGATTCGATACATATTTGGTTCCGTAGATACCGAAATATAAAACAAAAAACTACTACTACTCGTCCGACTCGGACTCTGCCTCGGTGATGTCCTCCTCCGCCGTCGGAGTATAGGCGTCAAGAAACCGCTCGTCGCCGGAGTCTCAAGAGGACGCATCTCCTAGCGCTTCGTTGTATTTAGCGAGCGCCGTCCACGTTCGCTTGTCCTCGCGATAGGCGGCTCGCTCCTTCCTCCTCTCCTCCCTCTCCGCCCTCCTCTCGGCGAAAAACTGTTCCTCGTTGATGATATCTTGCGGGAAGCGTTGCCTCCACAGCGCCATGGCTTCCTTGTCCATCTCGGCCAGGCTGAGACGGCACTCCCGCCTCCGATTTTTGCGCCGATCCTCGTCGGTGATAAGCTGCGGGAAAGGCGCTAACTCATGTGCCCGCTCCCGCGTCGCCACGTCGGTGAAGTTCATGCCCCAACGGGACTGCCGGAGGCGCCACGCCGCAGCGTCGTACGCGCGGGCGCCATCCTGGGCGGTGTCGAAGGTTCCGAGGCCGAGGCGCACACCGCCGCCCAACTGGATCGAGGCGGAGTAGGTGACGGACGGACGTACGCGGACACCGCGGTAGCCCGAACCTTCCCGGCGGCGAGGCGGCATGGTGGCGCGGTGGTGGCGTGTCAGCGGCAGAGGGTGATAGTGGTGTACTTCAATGATGCGTCCTTGAGCATAGTACTATCACCGGATGGAAAAATAGTGGTTTATTTGTTTTTAGTGGGACATACCGATGATTGAATGTTCTATCCTGGCGACCCGCTAGAGCCCCTTCGGCCGACGAACCCCCCTGCATCCTTCGCGTGTACTCTCCCTTCCCTGGCTCGCCTTTGCGCCCGACCATCTTTTTGGTCGTGCCCAACTTGCATCACCTCCATGACTCGAGCCGCCGCCAGAGACGGCGAGGCGTCGTCGTGCCCAACCTAACTGAAGTGAAACTCGTCCGGATCAGCCGTGCCCATGTCTAGTGGCCGGCTACCTCCCTCAAAGTGTTGCACCGGTCGTCGACAAGGTAGAGTAGGGCATGACACATGCACCAGCAAAGGACTCAAGGCGCCACCGTCTCCCATGCCCCACTCTTCCTCATCAAAGCCCGGGCCTTGTACGTCGCCGGTAGATGTGAACCGACATCCAACCTACTTGGAGGGATATGGCACCAAAATGGGTGACACCATGAAGAACCTTCAAAACTATACTAGGAATCGAATTTAGATTTGCGAAGAATCAATGTCCCACCTAAAGGAATCAAAACATTCTTCATGATGAACTGACATCGATAATGGGTGACACCATGATAATGGTTGTTCCAAGGCATATGACACGATAATGGGTGACACCATGAAGAACCATCAAAATTATACTAGGAATTGAAATTAAATTTACGACGAACCGACGTCCCGCTTACATGGAACCAAAACATTCTTCATGGTGAACCAACATCCAACCTACTCAGAGGCCTATGACACGATAAAGGGCGACACCATGAAGAACCTTCAAAAGCACACTAGGAACCAAAATTAGATTTGCAAAGAACAGACGCGCCACTTACACGGAACCGAAACATTCTTCATGATGAACCGACATCCAACCTACTCGAAGGTCTATGACACGACAATGGGTGACACCATGAAGAACCTTCAAAACTATACTAGGAACCGAAATTAGATTTGCGAAGAATCGACGTCCCACCCACACGGAACCGATTCATGATGAACCGACATCGAACCTCCTTGGAGGCCTATGACACGACAATGGGTGGCACCATGAAGAACCTTCAAAACTATACAAGGAACCGGAATTAGATTTGCGAAG
>NC_057800.1:733845119-733849603 GCF_018294505.1 Triticum aestivum
AATGGGTGACACCATGAAGAACCTTCAAAACTATACTAGGAACCGAAATTAGATTTCCGAAGAACCGACATCCCACGCACATGAAACCGATTCATGATGAACCGACATCGAACCTCCTCGGAGGCCTATGACACGACAATGGGTGGCACCATGAAGAACCTTCAAAACTATAGAAGGAACCGAAATTAGATTTGCAAACAACCGACATCCCACTCACACGGAACCAATTCATGATGAACCGACATCGAACCTCCTCGGAGGCCTATGACACGACAATGGGTGACACCATGAAGAACCTTCAAAACTATACTAGGAACCGAAATTAGATTTGCAAACGACAGAACCAAAATGATTAACCCGTGATCCAATACGCAGACGACACGATCATCATTCTTCCTGCATGCCCTGATCAAGCCAGAACGATTAAAGACATTCTTTCTGACTATGCTGCCTCCATTGGGCTGAAGATCAACTTCCACAAATCAACACTAATCCCAATCAATTGTGAGGCCAGCTGTTACACGGAGCTCTCCACTATCTTTGGCTGCAATGTTGGATCCATGCCGTTCACATACCTAGGGCTACCTCTTGGAACAACCAAGCCTTCGGTTCAAGATCTCATGCCCCTAGTTTACACGATGGAAAGACGGATGACAAGCACACTCGCTCTGATGTCTTATGGAGCCAAACTCTCACTCCTCAATACAATGATCACATCCCTAGCCATATTTGCTCTATGCACTCTCAAGCTGCCACCAAAGATTTTAGAACTTCTAGACAAACTAAGAAGGAAATGCTTGTGGACAAAAAGGACAGAATAAGGGGACAAATGTAACTCCCTGGCGGCCTGGAGCATGGTTTGCCAACCAAAACAGTGCGGTGGCCTTGGAATAATAAACCTACGTGTGCAAAGTGAAGTTCTTCTCCTCAAGTACCTACATAAATTTTACAACAGACACAATGTGCCATGGGTTGAGCTCATTTGGTCCACTTACTACAGTAACAAGATCCCCCATGCCACGGAACCGTGCAGATCCTTCTGGTGGAGGGATGTTCTCAAGCTCACCCAGATTTACAGAGGTATATCCAAAGCAAATGTACATGATGGTAGCACGGTATTGATGTGGAAGGATCTGTGGTTGGACAACACATTGGATGAAACATACCCACGCACGTTCTCCTACGCAAAAAATGAGGATATATCAGTTAAAGCATTCTTGGGCTCCACGTCACTGCATGAAAAGTTTCACCTGCCACTCTCAGTTCAAGCACTGCAAGAAGTCCGTGAGCTGCAACAAAAGGTGATCAATGTTGGCAACAATGAAGACCCAATCCCCCATGACACCTGGACATACTGCTGGGGATCAAAGGAATACAAAGCGAACAAATATTACAAGTTCTACTTTAGAGATGTGCGGGCCCATCACTCCTACCAATGGCTATGGAAAGCAAAGACGACGTTGAAAATCAAAGTGTTTGGGTGGTTACTGCTCTCTGATCGCCTAAACACACGCAACATGCTCAAGAGGAGACATTACAACATCGGAGATGACTACAATTGCCTTTTATGTGACCAACAAATGGAAGAGGACGTGGAACATATGGTCTTTCAATGCCCTTTTAGTAAACATTGTTGGTCAATTCTTGGGATCACTTGGCGAGACACTGGTTTCAGACTTCAATGGATTAGTCATGCAGCAAGAAGATCCCATGTTCATGGAAATATTCCTACAGGCAGCTTGGAGTATCTGAAAGGAGAGGAATAACAAGCACTTCAGAAGTATCACCCCCACTGTGCTCTCCTGGCTTGAGCGTTTTAAGCATGATTTTAGCCTCCTTCAGCATAGAACTAAGGCTGATGATAAGAGAGACTTTATTCTCTCTTTTGTACAAAACCTTGAACCTCCTTGACTCTTCTACCTTAATAGTACTAGCTGCTGATCCCCCCAAAGTGGTGGATAAGCACCCTGTAACTGCACCATGTACATTGTATTCTGTTTTTGAGTAATACAATCACAGGGACTGTCTGGTCTCTCAAAAAAAAGGCACAAATATTTCTTTATTTTTTAAGAAACTGAACATTTGTTATTTTTAATTAGAGTTGTAACATCTTTTGAAGCCGAACATTTTATGAATACACGATCTTATTAGTGATTTTGTGAACAATCTTAAATGTTTCTAAACCCGATTTTTTTTAAAATTTTCAGCATTTCTTAAAAAGTGTGAATACATGTAAAATATAATTTTTTTTAACCTAGAACGGTTAGAAATGCTCATTAACTTAGAAAATACCACGCTTGGTGCCGGTAATTAAAAAAATGATTGTTGGTGCCTAGACCATGGAGTATAGAGTTAAGAAAGTGGTAGTGGTGTACTTCAATGATGCGTCCTTGAGCATAGTACTATCACCGGATGGAAAAATAGTAGTTTATTTGTTTTTAGTGGGACATACCGATGATTGAATGTTCTATCCCGGCGACCCGCTAGAGCCCCTTCGGCCGATGAACCCCCTGCATCCTTCGCGTGTGCTCTCCCTTCCGCGGCTCGCCTTTGCGCCCGACCATCTTTTTGGTTGTGCCCAACTTGCATCGCCTCCATGACTCGAGCCGCCGCCGGAGACGGCAAGGCGTCATCCGCGCCCGGACGCTGGCCTTCCCCGCGCCACAACATTGCCGACCCACGTCTCCAAGCTCCTGTTCCGTCGAGCGACGCGGCGGCTTCGGCGTGAGGCGGCCTGAGGCTACGCCGAGCTCCAGCTGACGGCTCTTCTTCGTCTGCTTGGGCGGGGTGGCATCACCCCTTCACCCTGTGGAGTTCGTCCCCGCGTGCTGCTCTACGACAACAACTCCAGATCCAGGCGGCTATGGCCGGATCCACCACCCCTTCTCCCGGCCAGCGTGGTCTTCTCTCTCAGATCAGGTCGGTTGGATGGGGATTTCTGAAATTTATTGTCAGATGTATATGTGCAGATATCCTGTAATCTTTACATATGCCTCATCCTCTGCACCTTTGTTTCCCGTCGCTTGTTGAATCGTCAATGTGTGTGTATATGAATTAGTGAGATTAAACATAAATAAGCGATGTTTTAGCGATGCTTTGGTCTTGTATGGACTGGTCGGGAAAAGAAGGTCCGATTGTACGGACCGCTCGAAAAAAAAGTAGGCGTTGATACGAGAAGCCTTAGCTACTTTATTATTACTAGCAAATATGCCCGTGCGTTGCAACGGGAGAAAAAAAATCATGCCTCATACATACACTTAACGACATCAGCAAATCCCTTGAAATCTTTCATGATGCCATGCAACAAGCAACATGATAAGTGGTGTTGTGCAAAATATAAAGGTGTGATGATTATTGAAGTGTATTCAAGGTGTTTAGAATTCATTATACAACACAAATCTATAAAGACAAATCTACCTAGTTGCCATTATATGTTTAAGCAATTGCTGTTGTTTCTCGGTGATGCCCAAAAAATATTGCATTAGAGTGAAAATAGCAAAGTACATTTTAGTATTTATTGATGGTGCATAAGAGCATTATTTAGTACAAGTGCTAGGTACATCCATTTGAGGGACAAGTTTTTTTGGACGGATGGACTATGCATTTATAGTAGGCATGTGTGTGTGCGCGCACGCGCAATCATAATTTAGTTCAAGACTTAATTTGGTTTGGATAGCTCCATCAAAAACAACCAATCTATAAGGACATATGTAATAGGCATTTCTAAAGTATCTCATCATGTAAACAAGGTATTATTTAAGTTTGCATCCTGAACATAATTTCAAAAATTAATGATAATGGCATTTTTGGAATCTACACATTTTTCTGATGAATATTCATATATCACATGTCAGATTTGGAGTTAGGGTTTCAAGGATATGAAAATTTCAAAAAGTATTTGATCTTTTAAAGACAACCAATCTGTAAGGACATATGTAATAGGCATTTCTAAAGTATCTCATCATATAAAGAAGGTATTATTTAAGTTTGCATTCTGAACATAATTTCAAAAATTAGTGATAATGGCATTTTTGGAACTACACATTTTTCCAATGAATATTCTATGTCACATGTAATTTCAAAAAGTATTTGATCTTTTAAAGACAACCAATCTGTAAGGACATATGTAATAGGCATTTCTAAAGTATCTCATTATATAAAGAAGGTATTATTTAAGTTGCATCCTGAACATAATTTCAAAAAAAAGTGATAATGGCATTTTTGGAATCTACACATTTTTCCGATGAATATTCATATGTCACATGTAACTCCAAAAAGTATTTCTATGTCACATGTAATTTCAAAAAGTATTTGATCTTTTAAAGACAACCAATTTGTAAGGACATATGTAATAGGCATTTCTAAAGTATCTCATTATATAAAGAAGGTATTATTTAAGTTGCATCCTGAACATAAAATTTCAAAAAAAAGTGATAATGGCATTTTTGGAATCTACACATTTTCCCGATGAATATTCATATGTC